>NC_056729.1:436859239-437159239 GCF_019279795.1 Protopterus annectens | reverse complement strand
GCTGGAAATATGAGAGAGATACTAACCTTTACACTCACAGAACAGTGTCCACAGCATACCAGCATGGTCCCTGCCCTTAAAATCTGAAAGGGCTATGCCTATCTCACATACCTTTTTATAGCACTGTCCTGAAATCACAGTGAGAACTGCAATCAGTACACAACTGGCTGCATGCAATTAGCAAATGCTGGCTAACAATTGGTGCAGAGGCCATCACATGGACATATGCAGATACCTACAAAAGCATGCTGTACTCACAGTCCACGCATGCAATACTTTCATTGCAACCTGTGGAGGTAGGGAGAGAAAGAGAGAGAGAGCGAAAAAAAAAATAAACATACACATACAAAACCAGTCAGCAACAACCACTTGAAAGCTGACAACTGGTAAGTGGTGCAGCAGGACACAAAACCAGATGGCAACACAAGCAACTGTGACAAACACAGGTAATGTAAAGTAATACTATAAAAGTCTACATACTGTGAACCCTCCATATGTGTCATTGGTCTGTATCCATATGTACATGAAGATGTGCAAAGGGCAGGGGACATACAGCAACTATCAGTGAAGGCTGTACGTACATATGTATGTGAGGGCATCTATGTGCACATATCAATGTAGGTTGAATGTAGGTTGTAGTGCAATGTACAAAGTAGGTTTCACAGTTATGTATGTTTAGCAGTAGGTTAGTGTGTGTATACAGTTTTGTAAACAAACATCTTGATATACCTATCTATCATATGGATACGTATGTATGTCAATATATGTATGTATGTATATATATATATATATATATATATATATATATATATATATATATATATATATATATATATATATATATATATATAATATGCATATATGTATACATACATAGAGAGGGATGTAGGAATACATAGACAGATGTAGATAGATAGAATATGTACAAACATATATATGTAATACACACATACAGATATAGATATATGGAGATACATATACATAGACAGACAGATCTGACTATCTACAGGTATGACTGTATATGATGATCTCACACTCCCCCTGTCCCACCCCCTCTGTCACTCTCACCCCCTCTCTGTCACACACCCTCCCTTCTCTCCATATCTATAGCAATATATGTACATCAATATATATATATGTGTATATGTATACAGACATATATATATATATATATATATATTTATATATATATATGTATATATATATATATATATATATATATATATATATATATATATATATATATATATATATATATATATATATATATACATATATATATATATATATAGAGAGAGAGAGGGATGCATATATATTCTGAGTGAGGCACATGCGTACAGATGTATTGCAACAGGTGCCTGGTGACAAAGGCATGGAGTAAACACCAGTGTCAAAACTGGAGTACCATACCGCATTTCAAATCACCTACACCAGTAACCACCAGATATGTGATTGGCTGCCCACCACTGCATGTGTCAAGGGTGAACAGGGTCATAAATGTGTACAATAGTCCCCCCAATGATATTCACAGTGGCACACTATTCCTGGAATACCTGCACATGGTATGTGTCAGCAGACATGGTGTGTCAGCTATGGACATGTAGGTCAGTGTACCCCTCCACACCACACAATGGCTGCCATGGTTTGTACCTCACATGACAGCTACAGATATGGAGAAGGACACAGTGACATGTACAACACTGTGACAATGCACTCAAACACATTACCAATGCACAGTGACTGACAACACCACAGAGTACACACATACTACCCACATAGAGGTTACCACTCCTGGATTTACATACTTAAGTCACACCCATGACAGATGTCCAACAACCATAGTAACACCTCACACCATCCACAACCTAAATGACTGCTGTGTGTCGTCCGTGACACTGCAATAGAGAGCACATGGTGGAGGTACAGGTTCCTACCCACAGATAAGACAGACCCTGCAATAAACCACACAGCGTTAAGAAGTAAGACTCCCCATGAGTACATGTCACACATACCCCTGCTGAATGTTAGTCAGATAGGTAATATGCCATATGAGTCACCCTGTGTAACTGTTTGACAGGAGCAGGTACCATCACATCACTTGTGTCACAATGGTCAGTGTAGCAGAACAGTATGCTGCTGTAGTCCCATGGGCAATAGCATATTGTATTGTATTGTATTGTAATGTATTGTATTGTATTGTGTTGTATTGTGTTGTATTGTATTGGTATGTAGAGGTGCCTCCTTCGTGGAGTGGAACCACTGCTACTGTGCGCCAGTGTACAGGTACATATCCTGTAGTCAGGCTAGTTGTACATAGCACTTCTGTATGTGTGTTTAGTTCCTCTTGGAGTTCATGTAGCATGCAACCGAGGATACCATCAGGTCCCATTCATGTTGTGTATTCTGCTTTTCTGAGGTCGGCTCTCACCTGGACATTTCTGATGACAGGGAGGTTACAGTCAGCTGGGATAAGTATGTCTTATTTTGGGGGAGAGGGAGGGGGAAACCTGCACTGAGCCTGTCTGCCACAATGTTGCCAATATCTGTGGGTTCAGTGAATTATTTGTTGTTGTGTACTAACTATGAGCATATTGGAGGGTTTCTGACCAGGTTGCTAACATAACTGAAGAAAGCCTTGTGGTTATCTGTAGTGTCCCTATTGATTTTCCTCTCAAAGTTGCCCATGGATGTTTGTATGAGAGAAAATAGCTCCTTACTAGTGCTGATCAGACATGCCTTCCCTTTATGGAATTATGCTTTGTCTTGCAGTAGCTTCCATTTTTTGTTATACAATCTGTCTATGGCTGGGGTCCACCAGACAGGATGCTGTCCCTTTGTGGAGAGTGTCTTGGTCTTATATGGGATTGCATGATCCATGCATTCTCGGAGATGTCCGTAGAAATAATTTGTGAAGGGGTCAGCATTGTGGGTTGTGTCTTCCACTGGCCCAGTGGGCTGAAAGGATACCATGTCAGTGTTACAAAGTGTAAAGTTTGCATTCAAAATGTTATTCACTGTAGTCATTTGTGCTGGTGGTGGAGGTGGGATATGTATATCCAGGGCAATTAGTTTGTGGTCAGCTCACAGTAGTTGATGATGTACCCCATACAGTACCTTGATACAAACCCCCAGAATGAGGAGGTGCTTTGGAACTGAATCAGTGTTCTGACTGCTGGGGTTTGGTAGTATGTCGTATGGAGTGTGCCAGGTACTGTTGCACAGTTGTTGGCTGAGCACTGATACCTGGCCATTTACATGTGTATCCACCAATAGACAGACAGATGCTATATATGTGAGATATGTTGTATCACAACAGTCGAGTAGCATGTGTAGTATGTGTGCCAAATTCTGCTGACATATTTTGCTGATATCATGTTATTTCCTTTTTCAGGACCATGGCTCACCAGCGCAATCCAGCTTACTCTGCAGCTGAGGATGAGGAGATATACCACAGCCTGGTGTGGGATTATGCAATACTGTTTTCCCGCACCAGCCAGAATCAGCAGGAAAGGGCTGCACTGTGGCAAGACCTGGTCCGTCGGGTAAATGACATAGGCACGCATAATAGGACATATGAGCAGGTACGACATCACTGCAGTGATTTAATCAGAAATGTCCGTCAGCGTGCATCGGATATCCACAGGTAACAGGTTGCCACAGGTGGTGGGGTGGCTACACATCCCCCACTCACCAGACTGGAGGGACTACTCATAAGTGTTGTGGCTCCAGCCCGCCAACAACAACAACAGCAGCAGACCTGCATTATGATGGAGGCTGGAGCCACTCAGCAGCAAGACTATGAGCGTGCAGGTAATATGTCATATGTATAGTTGACTGTTGTGTACACTGGTAGTTAATGCATGTGTGAGGTGTGTCCTTGGTTTGTAGCTGTCATCATAGCATTTAATGTGCAAGTGTGATATTCTCAATATCAGCAGCTGACCTGTGAAAGGCGACTGTTGTACTACTGACCTGTATCATACTCAGTAACAATGGCACAGTTGTGCCCACTGACATTAATTTCAACACTTCTGCAGGTCCCTCCGGTGTAACAGCAATGCAGCCTATCCATGCTGGTGAGTGTGTATTAACAATACCTTTAATAGTCTCAATAGTAATAGTAATATTAGGCTCACTGAGTAGTGCTCTGTGTATGCATGCAGGTGTGTCTGTGTCTGTGTGTTGATATCTCGCATACTGAGGAGTGTGCAACTGTGTGCAACTGTGTGCATGTGTACATGT
The DNA here is from genome assembly GCF_019279795.1 of Protopterus annectens. Lineage (NCBI taxonomy): Eukaryota > Metazoa > Chordata > Ceratodontiformes > Protopteridae > Protopterus > Protopterus annectens. The sequence continues at coordinate 437,154,997 of NC_056729.1, read as the reverse complement.
GTGCACCTGTGGACGTGTGCATGTGTGCACCTGTGCATGTGTGCATGTGTGCATGTGTGCATGTGTGCACCTGTGCATGTGTGCATCACTGGTAACATTGTGTAGACATTGTAAACTGTGTTTCCTGTTTCCCTCCCACAGGTTTTGGTGCTGCTCTGGTGTCATGCAGCAGAGAACCTGAATCAGGTGCCATGGGTACTGATAATGATGACATCTGTGTAATGGCACAGGAAGGTATGCCAGGGTCCATCATTGGTCAGCCAATTGACAGTACACAGCTGTCAACCCCATCAATGCGCACAGTTATCCTGCCAATACACCCTTTGTCACCAATGTCCCTAGGTGATGGACAAGATACAGTGGGCATTGAACGGGGTAATGTGGTATCTGTGGCACATGCTTCCTCACACAGCAGCCATGGGCATGGCCCTGAGATGGTACCACACAGACAGATGTCCAGGGGTTCACGTGGGAGCATCCATGGGCGTACTGCCCCTGTCAGACGTGCCCACAGAGACAGAGGTCTTACAACCTCAGCTATGTTTTGGGCTGTCATGCAGGCACAGTCACGTATGGAATGGTACACCAGACAGGGTCTGAGGGAGCTGACAGCATGTCGCACAGCCATGACTGATAGTATGCGTGGTTGCGGCTGCCATCCGTAATTTCACCGATGTCATAGACAGATGTTGTAGGGACATATTAGACCGGTTCCACAACTACATGTCCATGAGCCAGGGCAATGGTGGACGGTTGAGGCATCGACGTGGGCGTATGCCAGCAACAGCAGCAGCTGGCAGTCGTCGCGGACGACAACAGGGCCGCGACTGCCCCCATAGTGCCAGCAGCAGCCCCAGCAATGCTGGGTCTGTGCTGTCATCAGACCGCCCCAGGAGACCACGTGCATGTGGCTCTGGACAGGCCCAACAGGGAACTGTGTCCAGTCAACGAACACCTGCTTCTGATGACAGTACCCAGTCTGGATTGGTACCGGATATGGTCCGTAGCACCCCTGCAAGGCACAGGTACCGTGCCCGTGGCCACAGACACTGATCTGTATGACCTGGCAGGTACAGTCTGTGGCTGTCCACAAACACCAGTATATGGCAGCCATGAGGTGGAACTGTGTGCATCCATACACACATGCGAATTGACAACACCTAGGGCTACCGCATACATGCACATACTGCATCAACATTGCCCCACCTTGTACTGCTGTCCCTCACCAACACACATACACATACATGTCAATTGGTGGTATCAGTGGCAGATTCAGGCATACCAAGTTCACACCCTGTGCATATGATGAAACTGTGCCACCTCCTGCAATCTGTAACATCAGTGCAGGTACAGGTTAACATGTTGCTGATGCACAGGGTGACTACATAGACATTCATAGGTTCATAGGTTCATGGGTTCATACTAGGCTATCTGCCCTAGGGCATTTATAAGCCTAGTCCAAAGTTTTGTGGCTTTCACCATCCCTTTAGTTTGAAGGATGCTATGCCCATTATTTTGCTGTGCCTCTGTCAAGCAGTGACACTGAGGTAATCCCTGGGGTATACCTGCGATCTCCCATCCATTGGTCAAGATTTCTCTTGAACAAAGCCAGAGTGCTCTGCCTCACATGTACCGGGATTTTGTTCCACAGCATAGGGAGTCTCTGGGTGATGAATCTGTCCCTCCAGCACGTCCTATTAATAACCGTGTTAAGATTTAAGTCTCTTGCCCTTGTAGTTCTGCTGGATTTAGATTTTTTGAGGTGAAGCATGTTCATTAATTCAGGGTTGGACATGGCCTTGTATGTCAGGCACAGGTCACCTCTGAGCAGACGGTAAGCGACTGAATAGAGCTGGAGTTCCTTCAGTCGGGCAGCATAAGACATATTTTTGAGACCCTTTATCCTTTTGGTGAGGAACTTTTGGGGCCTTTCCAATTGCTGCAGGTGTCGGGTCAGATACATTCCGAATGGGGCATTGTACTCAATCATTGGTCTGATGAGTGATGAGTACAGGGGAATGATGACCTCCCTTGATCTAGATGTGAATCCCTTCATGATCAGGTGGGCAATGTAGAAGGTTTTCCTAACTACTTTGACAACTTGAGTGTCAAACGAGAGGTTACTGCCAACCTGGGTCCCCAGATCCCTGATAACCTCTTCTGTGCTTAGTTGATTTCCACCTATATGGTAGCTAGGGGTGACCTTGTTTTTCCCGAAGGGTATGACTATGCATTTTTTGGCATTTAACTTTAGGCCATGGCTCTGGCACCAGTTATCCGTTTCTATGAGACCCTTCTGGAGGATATCTGTGTCTGATGTGTTTTCGACTATGGTGCCCAGTTTACAGTCATCTGCAAATGTTGTCAGCCATAATCCTCCTGTGTTTGCTTGTACTTCTGAAAAGTAGATGCCGAACAAGAGTGGGCCCAGGACTGAGCCCTGTGGGACACCACTTGTGACAGGCTTGGAGTCTGACATGGCGCCAGCAACTTTGACCCTGTGAGTTCTGTCACTTAGCCAGTTTGCAGCCCATCTTGTGATGTATGGGTTTACATTTAAGCTGGTGAGTTTTTCAATGATACCCGAGTGGGGTATTGTATCGAAAGCCTTTGCCAGATCGAGGTAGGCTGTGTGGACTGCCTTGCCCTCATCAATGGCCTTGGTGACTGTTTCGAAAAAGTCAACCAAGTTTAAGAGGCACAATCTGCCCTTGACAAAGCCAAACTGGGTTGGATCCAATGTCTGCAAGTCCCCTATGTCTTTATTTATGAGTTCCATTATGATCCTCTCCATAGCTTTGCAGACCAGGCTTGTCAAGCTGATGGGACGGTAATTTCCAGGGTCGGTGGAGGCACCGCCTTTGTGAAGTGGGACCACAGTTGCCGTACACCACTCCTTGGGTACGTATCCTGAGGTGAGGCTAAGATTAAACAGCTGCCCTAACTGCAGGTTTAATTCCTCATTGAGTTCATGGAGCACACAACCAGGGACACCATCTGGTCCCATGGATGCTGTGTTTTTCGCCTTGGAGAGAGCAGTTCTCACCTGAACATTTGAGATGTTTGGGGGGCTACAATCCTCTGGTATAGATATCTCACCTTTTGGGGGGGAGGGGGGGGATTTGCACTGAATCTGTCGGCCAGTATGTTGGCAATGTCTGTAGGTTCAATGATTTTTATATCATTTTGAACTAATTCTGAGCATATCTGGGAGTTTCCTCCCAGGTTTCTAACATAGCTAAAAAATGCATTATGATTGTCTTTTGAGTCCTTAGTGATTTTTCTCTCAAAATTTGCCTTGGATGATTTCATGAGAGAGCTTAGTTTTTTACTTATAATGATCAAGGGTGTCTTCCCTTTTAAGGATTTTGCTCTATCTTGTAGTAGCTTTCTCCTTTTGTTGTAGAGCTTGTTTATGGCTGGGGTCCACCAGACTGGATGCTTGCCTTTGGTACAAAGAGTCTTTGTTTTGTTTGGGATTGCCTGATCCATGCAGTCCTGGAGGTGCTGGTAGAAGGCATTTGTAAGTAATTCAGCGGTTTGAGTAATGGTTTCCACTGGCTCGGGGGCCTTGAAAGAGACCACACCAGTCTTTAGAAATGTGAAGTCGGCTTTTGAGAAGTTCTTCACTGTGGTCTTTTTCATCTGGGGTGGGGGCGGGATGTGGACTTCCAGTGAGATTAGTTTATGATCTGATCTCAGCAATGAGGGGTATACTTCCGGTGTTGAACATTGTGCCCCCATGTTCATAATAATGAGATCTAGTATGTTTTCTCCTCTTGTGGGGATGGTGACTAGTTGTTCCATGGCATTTGAGTTTATGAACTCTAGGAACCTTTGGGCTAGAGTGTTGGGGCTTGAGTAGTGATCCCAGTCTATATTCGGATAGTTGAAATCACCTAGTATGATGGTGTTTGGAGAAACATTTATCCCCCCAGTGTTTTCAGGAAAGCTGTGTGAGGTTCCTGAGTTTGAGAGGGAGGCCTGTAACATGCTACAATTTGCAGAGCAGTCTTGCCTACGGTTAATTGCACCTGGATGGTTTCCGATGCATCGTGCGTTGCCATCAACCTTGAGGTGAGGGTGTCCTTGATGAATATGGACACCCCCCCTCCTTTCTTGGTGTTGTCCGGATTTTGGGGCCGGAACGCATGATATGAGGTAAAACCTGATAGTGCCGGGGTGCTCACAGGAGCCTTGAACCAGGTTTCAGTCACAGCACAGACATCGATGTTCTCCATACTGAGAAGGGCTTCGAGTGCATGCATCTTGAGGTTGAGACTTCTGGCATTGAGCAGCATTACCCTTGTTTTTTTTCCTTTTTGGTGTTCTAGGGTAGTAGGTTTAGAATTTGAGCCTTGCCTAAAAAAGGCACTATGGGGGTGGCAAGAGCCTTTGCCAATATCTGGAAGCCCAGGGGTGACAGGTGCAAGCCATCCCTTGCGAAGCAGTGTGGCTTGTCCAGCATGTCATCCCAGGCAGACAGACATTGGATCCCCTTTGAATGACACCAGAGTTTAAGCCAATTATTAAAGCTGATCATCTTATCACTGTATTGTGGCATCATTCTTGGTGAAGGTAGGATACTGCTCAAGGTCAGGGTCATACCTGCCTGGGCTACATAATCAGAGAGCTCCTCTATGTCTCTTTTCATGTAGTCCAGGGAGGTACATCTCAGGTCGTTCACACCAGCATGGACAATGACTGAGTCATACTTGTACCTGCTGTTGAGTGACCTGAGTGCTTGCGTTATGTGGTGGATTCTAGCACCCGACAGGCAGCTTACTGTGACCTTCTCCTTACTCAATCTGGTGAGCGGGACGTCAGTGTGTCTGACTATGGAGTCACCTATGACGAGTGTGTCTGGCATTGTGTTTGGCCTTAAGGGCTGTGACTGTTTGGCCCACTGACTTTGTGGTCTATGTGTTGCATGTGTTGTGTCCTGTGGTGGGAGTTGTTTGGGTGTCTGCTTTGGTGGCTTCTGCTGTTTGGGTAGATTTTTGATCAGAGCCTCCGAGTATGTCTTTGTGTGTTTATGTGTATGATTTGAAGTTGTGATAGTACTATGTGAGACTGGGTTTGTGATGTGTGCGGTTTCCTTCTCCTCCTGTCTGGTCTTGCCAGTCCTATGTTGAGAGAGCTCAGCCTCCAGTTTGGCTATATAGTTGCATCTCTCGCATGTATTTGTGTTTTGTGGGAGAAGGAGAGGGTTGTCTGTGTACATGAGGCAATTGTAACATTGCCTCAATATTCCCAGATTCACCAGTTGAGCAGGAGAGGACACTAGCAACTGATCCCTCGACATGCTAGAAGGAGTAGACAAAAACTTGATGTAGATGAGTTTGAAAAGACTTTGGGGGATGTTGGTGATCAAAAAAGGGGTTTTAGGCTGGGGGGTACTATGTATAATAAAAAGTGCTTTATCAAAGTAAAAAGTACTTTAGGAGCAAGTGCTAGGCTTTACAGATAGAGAATAGTCTACTTAGGGATCAAGTAGAGCTGAACTTTATAGATAGAGAACAGGTTGGTTTGATTAGCAGTACAGTTCAAGAAGAGCTGTTCTAAGGGAAAAAATGAAGAGTGGACTTTAGGTAGCCTGAATAGTTAAACCTTGATTAACCGCCGCTGCTCTTGTGTGCTCTAGTGGCAACTCCGCGCTAAATCGCGCTAAAGCACGCTAAAGCTGCTTTATAGCAGGGGGCTGGAAAAGGCAAGAAATTACCCAAAATGGCCAATGAACTACAAGTTACTGTCTTAAACCAATCCTCTGAGGACAAACAGGCAGCTCAGTACTCCCCACTCTCACTGGTGAGTAAAGAAACTTCCCCCTGACCAAACAAGGAAAATGGAGAAGTACAGGAACCAAGACAAAGCCCAGGGATCAGCAAAATCTGATCACTGGAGCAAACTAGTCAGGAAAGTATGGAGAACAAGAATATTTTTTTGTTTTTTTCAAATTTTTTTACACAGACAGACAGAAAATACAATAAATGTTTTGTTTTTTCGATTAAATGCTATCAAAAGCTAGTACACTTGAGTGTATTAGCCTGTAGTTTAACTTTTAAACAAACTTAAACTAGGAAGTGCAACAAACAATTCAAGCTTATAAAAACAGGAAAAACAGGTAATAACTCTATAAAATAGGCAGACATAGTCGTTGAAAGGCACAAAAGGTCAAAAATGCAGAAAAAAAATACTTAAAATCTGGAAAGTTGTCTTTTCTGGTCTCTGCTGCTCTAGGAAATAGAGGACGTGTAGTAATAGTATCATCTTGTTAACAGTACTGTGTGCTGATATAATTGTGGGTATATCCCAGCATGCCTGATGCAGTAAGGGTATGATTGTCTTGTACTGTGGTCTACACCCATGGTAAGTACCATAGTGTATCATCTGCACATGTTGGCATACTGGTGGTAAGGATGTCAACAGAAGGCTACATACATAGGTAGCACAGGGGATAAGGTAATGAAAGTATTGATACGCAATGATGGACATGTAAACTGCAAGTGGCATGTTGCCCACACTAGACTCTGCAATGCGGATGTTTGAGGATGTTGATATGTGAGCAGTACTACACGACTGGTACAGGACACACAGGAGCACCCTAGCACTGCAAACTCACATCTCATACCATGCTAGACAGCCCCAACACACAAAACTAACTGTCATAGGAGGGAGAGTCCCCATACATGTCAGGGATACTGTGGTGGCAGGCCAGGTAGCATACATCCTACTAAGTATTGAACCACTGAGTGAAGGCTCAGTGTCTTATTTGACATGTGTATTACTGCAGGTATGAGCACCTGGGTTTCCATCCAGTTATTGTACATCCTGACGGTACATGGTCTGTACACTTGTGTGCGCTGAGACTGGACCCTAGCCATCTGACCTGTGTATTTCCATGTACATGTGTATAGTGCCTGTATATTTGCACTATTACCTACTGGAAGAGGTACAGCTTGTTTGTTGTACAATGGACTACATGCAGCCCTGCTTACTGTAGCTTTGTTTGCATGCATGTTTGCTTGCAGTTACCCTGGAACAGTGATCCCACCTGCAATGCAGAGTTACAGAGCTTCTGTGGACTCTTAGTGACATCTGCATAGCTTACTATATGTATGTCCATGTCTCACTTGACAGAACGTCACTGTTTGTCCTGTTCACATGTACGTTGCCTGTGACACATTGCATATGACTTACCTGGCATTTGTCCACGTGAGCAGTCATATATGCCAGTGCTAACTAATCACTGGCACTACACCCTCACATACTCACCTTCTGTTGAACCACCTGCTTCACTAGGGACGGCTTGCACCTGTCACCCATGGGCTTTCAGATATTGGCAAAGGCTCTTGCTACCCCCATAGTGCCTTTTTTAGGCAAGGCTCAAAAGACAAACCCACCTCCATAGGTATCACAAGGGATAAGAAAGTAAGAGTAATGCTACTCAATGCAAGTCTAAACCTCAAGATGCACACACTCGAAACTCTCCTTAGCATGGAGAACATCGATATCTGTGCAGTAACAGAGACCTGGTTCAGGGATCCCGAGAGCACACCAGCACTACCAGGTTATACCTCATACCATGCTTTTCGGCCCCAAAACGTGGGCCGAACCACAAAAGGAGGGTGAGAATTGATATTCATCAAAGATACCCACACCTCCAGGTTGGTGGCAAAGCACGAAGCATCAGAAACTATCCCTGTGCAACTAACAGTGGGTAAAACTGCCTTCCAGTTTATAGCCTGCTACAGACCACCCTCCCAAACCCAGGAACCCCACTTGGCTTTCCTGAGAACACTGGAAAATATGAAGGTCTCTCCAAACACCATTATATTGGGCGACTTTAACTACACGAACATAGACTGGGAGCATTACTCTAGCTCCAACACCCTAGCCCAAAGGTTCCTAGAATTTATAAACTCAAATGTTATGGAACAACATGTTACCACTCCCACAAGAGGGGAATACATACTGGACCTGATCATCACCAACATGGGGACTCTATGCTCCAGACCAGAAGTGTTTCCCTCACTGGTAAGATCAGACCATAAACTAATCTCACTGGATATTCACATCCCGACCCCACCCCCTGCACAGAAAACCACAGTGAAAAACTTCTCTAAAGCAAATTTCACACTCCTCAAAACTGAGGTGGAATCCTTCAAAGCCCCCAGGCCTGTGGAAAAGACGGCCCAGACCGCAGAATCCTTTATAAGTGCATTCTATGAACACCTTCAGGAATGCATGAATCATGCGATCCCATATAAAACCAAGACCCAATCCTCCAAAGGCAGACGTCCTGTCTGGTGGACCACAGCCATAAACAAACTATACAATAGAAGGAGGAAGCAACTAAATGATAGAGCAAAATCCCAAAAAGGGAAGGCATCACTGATCAGTATTATTAAAAAACTACGGGCACTCATAAAATTGTCTAAGGCCAGCTTCGAGAGAAACATTGCACAGGACACTAAGGATAATCACAATGCTTTTTTTAGTTATGTTAGGAACCTGGGTGGTAATTCCCAGATATGCTCAGAATTAGTCCAAAATGACAAAAAATACACTGAACCCACAGACATTGCCAACATCCTAGCTGACAGGTTCAGCGCAAACTTCTCCCCCCCTCCACACCAAAAGGGCAAATATCTATCCTAGCAGAGTGCTGCCCCCCTGACATCTCAGATGCTCAGGTAAGAGCCGCCCTCTCCAAAGCAGAAAACACAGCATCAATGGGACCAGATGGTGTCCCGGGCTGTGTCCTACATGAACTCCAAGAAGAGCTAAACCCAAACATAACACTACTGTTCAATCTCAGCCTTACTACAGGATATGTGCCCAAAGAGTGGTGTACAGCAACAGTGGTCCCTCTCCATAAAGGTGGTGCCTCAACGGATCCTGGAAATTATCGCCCCATAAGCCTGACTAGCTTGGTCTGCAAAGCTATTGAAAGGATCATCATGGACCTCATAAATAAAGATATTGGGGACCTACAGACACTGGATCCTACCCAGTTCGCCTTTGTTAAGGGCAGATCCTGCCTCTTAAACCTGGTTGATTTCTTTGAAACAGTCACCAAGACCATTGACGAGGAGAAGGTGGTCCACACAGCCTACTTGGACCTTGCAAAAGCCTTCGATACAATACCCCACTCGGGCATTATAGATAAGCTCACCAGCTTAAATATAAACCCCCCTGTCACTAGATGGATTGCAAACTGGCTCAAGGACAGAACCCACATGGTTAGAATTGATGGAGCCATGTCAGACTCCAAACCAGTTACAAGTGGTGTCCCCACAAGGCTCAGTCCTGGGACCTCTCTTGTTTGGTATATATTTCTCTGAGGTACAGGCCAACATGGAAGGACTGTGGCTGACCAAGTTTGCAGATGACTGCAAACTGGGTGCCATAATCGACTCTCCAGCCGACACAAGCATCCTCCAAAAGGGCCTCATAGAAACAGACAACTGGTGCCAGAGGCATGGCCTCAAGCTAAATGCCAAAAAGTGTATAGTCATCCCCTTTGGCAAAAACAAAGTGCCCAAAAATTACGACATAGGTGGTAATCCATTAAGTACAGAAGAAGTAATTAGGGACCTGGGAACCCAAGTTGATAGCAATCTCTCATTTGACAACCAAATGGCCAAAGTGGTTAGAAAAACATTTTATATAGCCCACCTAATCATGAAGTGATTCACATCTAGATCATAGGAGGTCATCGTGCCTCTTTACTCATCCCTCATCAGACCCATAATTGAGTACAATGCCCCTTTCGGATGTACCTTACCAGACACCTGCAGCAACTGGAAAGACCCCAAAAGTACCTCACAAAGAGGATCAAAGGGCTCAAACAGATGCCATATGCTGCCCGGTTAAAGAAACTCCAGCTCTACTCAGTGGCATACCGCCTGTTCAGAGGCAATCTGTGCCTGATGTATAAAGCCATGTCCAACCCGGAATTAATGGACATGCTGCACCTCAGAAAATCCAAATCCCATCGAGCTATGCGCTTGATAGACTTGAACCTCAGCACTGAAATAAATAGGACATGCTGGAGGGACAGATTCATAACCCAGAGGCTCCCTTCAATCTGGAATAAAATCCCAGTCCAGGTTAGGCAGAATCCCTCATTGACTCTCTTCAAGAGGAATCTTGATGAGTGGATGGGAGATCGTAGGTTTACCCCGGGTATCACTTCTGTGCCACTGTTAGACAGAGGCACAGTATACTAACCTCGAAAAAGGGCATAGCAAAATAAATTTAAAATGGGTGGCGAAAGCCAAACACATTCTGGCTAGGCTTATAAATGCCCTAGGGCAGATAGCCTAGTATGAACCTATGAACCTATGAACCTATGTACCTTGTTCCCCATTGGTCCTATGTGCTGTTAATCACCATGGCAATCACAATACTATGGTAGCATGTGCAAAGGTCACTTGTCACTCAACTCTGTGGTACAGTTGTGGAATATGTGGGTCATGTGGCAATGTCACAGCTGCCACATGTACACAGTCAACCCTCTCCCCTACACATGGATGTACAATACGTGTATGGGATGCAACCACATAGCCAAATTGGGGACTAAGCACTCTGAACCCAGTACTGGCATAACCTGTCAGGTGGCATGACATACTACAGTGACTACAATACCAGTCTGATGTAGACCTACACTGACAGCAATCCAAACACGTGAACACACTGGGCCTTTCGTGGAGCCTCAGAATAGCATCCTGCCTGAGCAGCAGACACCTCTGCAGCTGGCACACAGGCATACGTTAAGCCTGAACACAGCACGTGCAACACATAGCACACAAATCCTGTGTGCCAAACAGTCACAGCCTGTACGGCTAGACAACACACCTGCTACAGTTGTGTTAGGTACCTTTATTGTCCGGTACAGTGAGGTCACACTCACCAGGCTGGACAAGGTGAAGGTCACAATGATATGCCAGTGGGGCATTGTGGTCCATCACATAACACAGGCATACAGGTCAGTCAGAGGCATGGACACATATGACTCAGTCATGCATTATTGTGAACAACAACCCACACACATGGGCATTGTGTGTGACAAAAAGACACGTGGCATGTGTGGAATTCAAAGCCATAACTAACTGTGCTATGACAGTAGTGAGAGACGCAGTAGCAGAGCATGCTATTTGCATTACTGGGGGATTTGCCCTCTTCCACTGTACTTGTAGGGTGCTGACATCATCTCTGTGTAGAGATTGGAATATGCAGCAGCTGGTGTGTTGTACTGGTTGGCAAAAGGATCAGTTTTCTCACCCCCTACTTCCACCCCCCCACACACACACTTGAAGGATTCAAACCCTTATTTAACTATGTTATGACACTCAAGACGGATGCATTAGCAGAGCGCGCTATACACATTATTGGGAGGTCTCTTTTCTCCTGCTATACTTATAGGGTGCTGACATCATCAGTGTTTAGAAAGAGGAATGTGCATCCTGTAGTGTGTTCTCCTAGTTGCCAAAAGGGACATTTCTTTCATATAGAATTGCACACACACTAATCCCCCTCCACACACACTGAGCATTTGCAGGATTCAAACACCTACCTATATTATGACACTCGAGATGGACGCATTAGCGGAGCGCGCTATTCACATTACTGAGAGGTTTCCTTTCTCCTGCTGTACTTATAGGGTGCTGACATCATCAGTGTTTAGAAAGGGGATTGTGCATCCTGTAGTGTGTTTTCCCAGTTGCCAAAAGGGACATTTCTTCTCACAGACTTGCATACACAAAAACCCCGCTCACCCACACATACACTGAGCATTTGCAGGATTCAAACCCCTACCTAACTATATTAAGACACTTGAGGGAAACGCATTAGCAGAGTGCACTATCCGAATTACTGGGCATCTGTTCTGCACCTGCAGTATTTATAGGGTGCTGACATAATTATTTCTACAGAGGTATGTACATCTAGTACTACCTGTCAGGTGGGGGATAGCATATATATGCATTTGCAGCCACCTACTTCAGGGTCAGATATGCACATCGCACTGGCAGGTTATGTTCTATACCATGCTTTGTTACCACAGGACCTGTAACACACAACACAACCAGTGCGGACCACCCCTCCCACATCCAGGACACACACCTTGCTTCCCTGGGAACAGTGCCAAGGTATGCAGGTGTTCACATACACCATTCCAGTTGTTAACATCAGGTACAGGTATATTGTGTGTGGGAACTACTCAGGCCTCTAAAAACATTACCCTACAGCCACTACCATTTGTGAGTCCATGTGCTATGGCAGAACCACTCACCACAGCCACAAGGGGGAATACATATTGCACCTGACCATCTGCAATATGGGTACTCACTGTTCCACACCAGAGGTAGACGACCATTGTTGATATCTGACCATACCCACCTTTCCCTGGACATCCATATCCCATCACCACCCTCAGGCAAGGTTGTCACTGCAAGCAAAGTGTATTTATCAAAAGCACACTTTACACTTGTGAAGACTGGGGTGGAAGACTTCAAAGGACCCATGCTGGGGGAGTATACAGGCCACTCTGCATATTCCTTGAGAATTGCATTCTATGAGCATGTGGAAGGTTTGCATTGATCATGCTATCCCAAATATACCCATGACTGCTCCACAACAGGACACCTGTCAGGTGTACACCAGCCATATATGGGCTGTTCAACAGACAGAGTGAGCTAATACATTGCAGGGCAGTAGCCCATAGAGGGAGGACATTTCTGAACAGTACTGGCATGACACTTCAATCCCTCATAATCATCACGACAAAGTGTTGACAGTGAAATTGCCCAGACAATGCAGATAAGGCTCCCCTCAGTCTGTTATTGATGCCCACTTACTGTTAGAGGTCCTCACCAACCCTCTTCCAGCACACACCAACAACATGGATGTGGCTTAGCAAATTCAACCCCTGGGATCTCCACTGTGTCCCTGCTTGACAGAGGCACAGCACACTAGCCTCACACGGTGCCTTATGTGACCTACTTTACAGTGGCACAGTAGCCTACTGTACTGGGGAGGCAGATGCCAAGCACACTCTGGCTAAGCTGTCATTCCCTAGGGCAAACAGCCTAGTGTTGGGCTCTACACCCATATGTTTGTCAGATGCACAATATTTGTTGCTGATAGACTGTTTGCAGGTCTTTATTGCCATAGCATTCCCTGTTTCTATGAACAACTTGTGTATCTGTGGAAGATGTTTGAATATGAGAGGGATCCACTATATCACGTATGTCTCTGTAGTCATTTAACTGTGTGCACTGGGCAGATTGCTGTAATGTGGTTGGTTCCTGGAATAATAAGTACAAATACCAGATATGTGTGGCCAACTGCTAAACTGAGATTTGGCCTAAGTGTGTGAGCATGCCCAGTTCAGGCTTTCCATGGCATGTTGTCTGACATATGTCTCATTTATCAAAGTGTGCGAGCATGCCCAGTGTGAGCTTTCCATATGTTGAACTCTGCAGCCCACCACATTTGTGGATGAGTGTGAACTTCAACAATATCTCACGTTTATGGTTGTGTGTTGTGTGTCATGTTTTGTAGTTACTGTCCAACTGCTTTGTGTCTGAACACAACAGGGATTATACTGTGCCTGCAGGGTTTGCATGGGATACTTTGCATACAGTTGTCAACATCCTTTCATACTGACCTAACACTGTAGTACCGTATAGTGTACTGGTTCAGTACTTTCACTGTGGTGGACAGTATCCTGGGCTTTACTCCTATCACTGTTTTACATTTTCATAGTGAGCACAACAGCCTGGTTAGGGGACAGTTGTGCACATCTGACCATGTTGCATTATGTTCAGATATGAACTACTTAAACCAGGCTTGTCCAACATTGATAGTGTATTCCACAACATAGGTGTACATTGGCAAACACTAGCGATGTGCCCTAGGCCATTTGTAATGCTAGTCGGAGAGTGTGTTTGTCCTTCGACACACATTGTAAGTGGAGTTTGCCATGACATATGTCAAGGTTAGTATACTGTGCCTCCGTCTACCCGTGACATAACAGTGATACCCAGGGTAAAACCTACCATCTCCCATCCACTCATCAAGATTCCTCTTGAGGAGAGTCGATGAGTGACTCTCTGGCTAACCTGTACTGGGAGTTTACTCAAGAGTGGGGGTGGCTTCTGTGTTATGGATCATTCAGTGCAGCTTGTCCTATGTATATCAGTGCTGGGGTTCAGGTCTCTCATGTGCATAGCTCACTGCCATCCAGATTGTACAAGGTGAAGCATGTTCATTGATTCCAGCTTGGACATGGCTTTATACATCAGGCACAGCTTGCCTCTGGCTGGCCAGTATGGCAGTGTGTGCAGCTGCAGTTTGTTTAATCAGGCAACACATGGCATCTGTTCAAGCTCTTTGATACTCCTGGTGAGGTACTTTTGGGGACTTTACAGTTGATGGAGGTGTCTGCTGAGGTACATCCCACAGGGGCTATTGTAGTCAATTGTAATGCTGATGAAGGATGACTGCAGAGCCACAATGAGCTCCCCTTATATAGATCTGACAACCTTCATGATTAGGTGGGTATATGGTATGTTTCTGTAACCACTACAGCCACATGCTTGTCCAATGCAGGATATCTATCAACTTGTGTCCCCAGGTCTCTCATTACATGTTAAGTACTTAATGGGTTAACACCTATGTGGTAATTGGTGGGCACTTACTGTATATCCACAGGGGTTGACTATACACATTTCTGCAATTAGCTTGCTAACATGGCTATGGCACCAGTTGTCTGTTTCTATGAGTCCCTTTTGATGGCTGCAGCATGTCTGACCATGTCAGTTCTGTCCTTGGTCTGGTTTGCAACCCCTCTACTGACATAGGGGTTTATATTTAAGCTGGTGAGCTTATCTATAATGAACATGTGGGGTATTGTATGGAAGCCTTTGCAAGGTCCAGCTACGCTGTGTGGACCACATTGCCCTCATCAATGACCTTAATGACTGTTTCAAATGAGTCAAACATGTTTAAGGGCAGGATCTGCACTTAAGAAAGCCACACTGGGTAGGGTCCGGTGTCAGTAGGTCCCCAATATCTTTATGTCTGTGGTACATGCTGATCCTTTCCATAGCTGTGCAGACCAAGCTTGTCAGGATTCTGGGGTGGTAGTTTGCAGTATCCATTCAGGCAACACCTTTGTTGAGAAGGACCACTGTTGTACACTGCTCTTTGGGTACATATCCTGTGGTAAGGCTGACATTGAGCAGTAGTGTGATTTGGCATTCAATTCTTCTTGGAGTCCATGTTGGACTCAGCCCAGGACACCATCTCATACCATTGCTGCTGTGTGTTTTGCTTTGTCGATGCTGGCTGTTACCTCAGCATCTGCAATGTCAGGGGGCCAGCAGTCTGCTGGGATAGATATTTTGCATCCTGGGG
This sequence comes from Protopterus annectens, assembly GCF_019279795.1. Taxonomy (NCBI): domain Eukaryota; kingdom Metazoa; phylum Chordata; order Ceratodontiformes; family Protopteridae; genus Protopterus; species Protopterus annectens. The sequence continues at coordinate 437,139,571 of NC_056729.1, read as the reverse complement.
GGGGGGGTTGCACTGCACCTGTCAGGTTGGATGTTGGCAATATGTGTGTGTGTTTGGTATGTTGTTTGTAATATTTGAGTGATTCAGAGCATATCTGTGAATTCCCAACAAGGTTCCTACCATCAGTTAAGAAAGCCTTGTGATTATCCTTAGTGTCCTGTACAATTTGTATCTTCATAGGTTCATAGGTTCATACTAGGCTATCCACCCTAGGGCATTTATATGCCTAGCCAGAGTGTGTGTGGCTTTCACCACCCCTTGCTATGTGAATATTATGGCCATTTATGATTTACTTTACTGTGCCTCTGTCTGGACGTGACACAGTGAAGACCCCAGTGTACATCTACGATCATCCATCCACTTGACAAGATTCCTGTTGAAGAGTGTCAGTGAGGGGCTCTGCCTAACATGGAGTGGGATTCTGTTCCAGTGTGTAGGGAGCCTCAGGGTTATGTATCTGTCCCTCCAGCACATCCTATTTCATTATGTATTGAGGTTGACATCTCTCACTCTCACAGCTCCAAAGGCTTTGGGTTTTCTAGGGTGGAGCATGTCCATTACTCCTGTGTTGGACATGGCCTTGTACAACAGGCATACAATGCCTCTGTGTAGGCAGTATGTGACTGCATTCAGCTGGGGTGTCTACAGCCAGGCAGCATATGACATATATTTGAGACCCTTTATCCTCTTGGTGAGGTACCTTTGAGGTCTTTCTAACTGCTGCAGGTGTCAGGTAAGGTACATCCCAAATGAGGCATTGTACTAGATTATGGGTCTGATAAAAGAACAGTATAGGGGCAGAATGACCTCTGTTGACGTAGATGTGAATCCTTTCATGATACAGTGTCTGATATAGACATTCTTCCTAGCCACATTGGCAATGTGAGTGTCACATAACAGGTTACTGTCCACATGTGTCCCTAGGTCCCTGATTACTCCTTCTATACATAATGGTTTACCACCTACGTGGTAATTTTTGACTACCTTGTTTGGTACTTGGTGGGACATTCATACTGTCCAGTGTCTTCAGGATGGCTGGGTGGGGTTCCTGTGTGTGAGAGTGTGGTCTGTAGCATGCTACAGACTGTACAGCAGTTTTGCCTACGGTTAGTTGCACATGGGTGGTCTCCGATGCTTCGTGCATTGTCAGTTACCCCGACGTATGGGTGTCTGTGCTGAATATGGATACTCCCCCTCCTTTCATGTTTTGGTCCAGGTTTTGGGGCCATAACGCATGATATGAGGTATAACCTGATAGTTCTGGTGTGCTGTCAGGAGGCTTGCTGCAGGTTTCTGTCACTGCATGGACATCAATGTTCTCTATACTGGGGAGGGCCTCGGGAGCATGCATATTGAGGTTTACACATCTGGCATTGGTCAGCATTACCCTTCTGTTTCTTTCCACTTATGTTTCTAAGGTGGTGGGTTAGTCTTTTCAGCCTTACCTACGAAAGGCTCTATGGAGGCGGCAAAAGCCTTATCCAATATCCAGACGCCCAGGGGTAACAGGTGCAAGACATCCCTGGAACAGCAGCGTGGCTTGTCAAGCATGACATCCCAAGCAGACAGACTTTTGATCCCCTTGGAATGACACCAGTACTTGTGCCACTTGTTAAAGCTGATCATTCTATGTTTGTACTGTGGCATCATTCTTGGTGAGGGTAGGATGCTGCAAACGGTCAGTGTCATACCGGCCTGGACTACATAATTGGAGAGCTCATCTGTGTCTCTTTTCATGTAGTCCAGGGAGGTATATCTCAGGTCATTCACGCCAGCATGGACAATGACTGCATCATATTTCTACTTGCTTTGGGGTGACCTGCGTACTTGTGTTATGTGGCATATTGTAGCAGCCTACAGACAGCTTACTGTACCCTTTCCCTTGTTCAATCTGGTGAGCGGGACAGTAGTGTGTCTGTCTATGGAGTCACCTATTACAACTGTATCAGGCATGTTGTTTCTCCTTCTGGCCTGTGACTGTTTGACACACTAGCTTTGTGTACTATGTGTTGCATGTGCTATATTTGGAGGTTGTGGTTGCTTGGGTGTCTGCTTTGGAGACCTCTGTTGGTGTGGTGTGTTTGTAATTAGGGCCTCCGGGAATGTTTTTCGGTGTTTATGTCTTTGGTTTGCAGTTGTGATAGGTCTATGTGGGACTGGGTTTGTGGTGTGTGTGGTTACCTTCTCCTCCTGACTAGTTTTGACAGTACTGAGTTGAGGGAGCTCAGCCTCCGGTTTGGATAAATGGTTGCATCTCTCACATATATTTGTATTTCTTGGGGGGAGTTCAGGGTTGTCTGTGTACTTGGGGCAGGTGTAACATTGCCTCAAGATTCAAAGATTCAGCTTGTTGTAGCTGGCCTTAGTGAATTGTATGTGTGGTCATATTTTATTGCCATACTACTGATCAGTGATTACTTCCCTTTTTATGTTTGCTGTATCATGTAGTAGCTTCCTCATTCTCTTGCATGGTTTGGTAATGGCTGGAGTCCACCATGCCAGATGCCTGCGTGTATGGCATTGTGTCTTGATTTTATTTGGGATTGCATAATCCAAGCATTCCTGGCAGTGTTCATGGAATGCCTGTAGGTTCTGAGGTGTGGCCCATATTTTGCTCCTGCACAGGGCCTTTAATGGATTCCACATCAGTTTGGAGGAGTGCAACTTTTGCTTTACACATGTTTTTCACTGTGGTTTTCTGACCAGGGACTGTGGTCAGGATGTGTATATCCAGTGTGATTACTCTATGGTCTGGTCTTACCAGTGAGGGATATACTTCTCATCTTGCCATCCAGTACCCATGTTGATGATTATCACATACAGTATGCTTACCCCTTTTGTGGGACTGGTACGTTATTCCTGGGCATTTTGGTTTATGGATTCTAGGAACTGTTGTCCTACAGTTTTCGAGCTAGTTTAATTCTCCCAGTCTATGTCTGGGTATTTTCAGTCACACAATATAATGTGGTTTGGAGGGCTTGATATATTCATGTATTCCAACATAGGCCAGGTGCAGTTCCTGGTATTAGGACGGTAGTCTGTAGCAGGCTATAAACTGGGAGGCAGTTTTAGCCAATGTTACTTGACCATGGATAGTCCATGCTGCTTCTTGTTGTGGTACCAACATGGGGGTGTGGTTATCCTTGACAATTATTGCTAGTCACCCTCCTTTTGTAGCTTGTTCCATGTTTTGAGGCTGTACAGCACAGTATGGGGAGTAACCTGGTAGTGTTACGGTGCTGTTGTGAGCCTTGACCCAGTTTTCTATTACAGGACAGATATCAACATTCTGCATACTGGGGGAGTTTAGACTGCATGCATCTTGCTGTTTAGACTTCTGGCATTGGGTAGCATTACATCTAGGTTCTTATTCCTTGTGATACCTATGGAGGTGGGTTTGTGTTTTGAGCCTTACCTATTCAGGGCACGCTGTGGGTAACAGCAGCCTTTGCCAGTATCTATAAGGCCTGGACTGATACGTGCACGCCACCCCTAGCAGGTGGAGCATCATGTCATGCTCAGCATGTCATCCCAGGCTGGCACACATTGGATCCCCTTTGACTAACTGCAATACTTCAGCCAATTATTGCACTTGATCATCTCATTGTCATATTGTGGCATCATGCTTGGTGAGGGTAGGATGTTAGTCAGGGTCATCAAGTGTGCATATACTACATGGTGTTACATTGCTTAACACATGGCATTCATGCCTCAGGTGGTGCTGCAGGGCTGCCTCTGTCGGATGCACATACTACACTCCCTGTAAATGTTTGAGAGCAGGTTATGTCATTTTAGGCATCCCTGTTATTTTATGAGTGAGTCAGAGAGGGGTATCATTCCCAAGGTTCCTACTGAGCCAGTGTATGTGCTATGCGTTGCCTCTTTGCCAAGGCCAGGGCATATTGGGCACGCCTCCTTCTGCCTACTGGGGCAGGCTCAGGTTATTCCTCCTCTGAGTCACGCTCTGCCTGTGATGGCCTTGGCAATGGTGGGGGGCCGTTTGGCCCGGCCCTATGCTGGTCCTGCTGCAGCTGTTTTCGCAAGATCATATTATGTAGCATAGCACATACCATGACAATTTGGGTACATGTAGTTGGTGAGTATTGCAAGGCTCCACCAGATGTGTCCAGACACCGGAACCGTGACTTGAGCAGCCCAAACACACGCTCTATTACATTACGTGTTTGTGCGTGTGCCTCATTATGGCGTTCCTGTTCAGGTGTGTGTGCATTTCTGATGGGTGTCATCAGCCACGGCTCCAGTGCATAACCTGCATCCCCCACTAGGTGTCCATGTGGGATGTCCCCATTGGCAAATGTCTGGTACAGCTGCATCAAATGCCAGATATGGGAATCATGGTAGCTCCCAGGGCAACCAGCTCACACACATTCATTATTATGCCCTGGGCATCACACACAACCTGGCAGTTGATGGAGGGGAAGCCCTTGCAGTTAATGTAGGCCCTACCCCGCTCACCGGCTGGTGCTTTGATGCGTATGTGCCTGCAGTCTATTGCACCCACTACCTCAGGGTATTCTGCTATTTGCTGGAAGAGCCGCATATTGCTGGCCAATACCTCACGAGCACTGGGGAAATATACATGATCACCGACATGTACTGACATGGCATCCAGGAACTGGTGCAGTACCCTGGAGGCTGATGCCTGTGATATCCCCATCATATCACCAGTTGGTCTCTGGAAGGTACCTGTTGCTAGTATTCTTAGGCCAACACATACCTTGGTTTCCACTGGGATGGGTTCCCCTCTGTTGGTTCTGTGTGTGAGGCGTGGCTTGCACAGCTCGACAATTTGCTGCAGGAGGTCTCTGTCCACACTATAGCGCTCTACTATCTCCAGCTCATGTAACCCGTGGTAGGTGACCCTGGGCCTGTACACTCTTCTCCGTCTCCTCACTGTGGGTTGTCTGGCACCATTTGCATTGTCACCACCCTCAGCAAGTAGCCTATGTGTCCTTATGACAGCTATGGCAGCTCCTAGCATTTCTGCTCTGAGTTCAGCTTTTTCAGTTTTCACTTCTAATAGCTTACTCCTGTCTTGCAGTGTCTCTTGAGAGAAACATCCCGCACTGCTGTTTGCACAGTTTTAAGTGCTTGGCTGAGCTACTATTCTGCCTGTGTAATTGCCTGCTTCTAATTGTTTTCACCTGCTAGCTCCAGCAGTATTCCCTGCTAGCTTCCTACTAATTCTGTTGCTTCCTTTTTCCTTTCTGTTTCCTCAGGGGGGAGCAACGCGCATACCAGCAGAAACACGCTCACAGTGGCTTACACACGCACACACAGGCTTACACGGTTCAGAATCTGCTTATTCGGGTTGAAATGCACGCACACCAGCGCAAACAGTCTTACAAGTCTGCCAACAGGCTCCCACATGCTCAGTCTGCCTTACACGCGCGCACACTGCCCTACTCGCGCTTCATGGCGCGCACATGTGCGCATGCACATCCAACAAGAAACTTTGGTGTAAGCAACAGTGTACACCTTCCATTTCTTGACTTTCCCATGCTTATGTTGTGGCACTCCTCTTTCCATGATATGTGTCTGACATCTGTCATGTAACACTTACCTCCAATGAACTGCATTTCTTTCTACCATTCCCCCCTGTGATGTCACCTATCTCCTACTCTATTCCTCCCCCTTATGTATCTCTTACACTACTCAGAATGTGCTCATTTGCTATGTGACAGTGGAATTCAGTATCCTAACACTCATTTACATCAGATTGCCTACTAATGCTTAGTTACATGTCTTAGACTCAGCTTCCCCCCTTAGCAACCACTAAACGGTGGCCATGTTGTTTTTGGTCTGCTGGTCCCTGCATTGTAAATCCATGTATTGCATAAAACCCACATTTGAGGGTTTATAACCTTCATTTTTATGTTTTATACAGCGCAGCCCGTTTGCGCGGGGCTGCGCTGCATTTAAACATCAGCAATCGCCGAAAAATAATATTTATTTTTCATATTTGCATCGGGGTACCTTGCCATTGGCCACATATTTGGCCATTGGCATGCTGCCTGACACATATGCACCCTTTATTTGGAGCTGACATGGCTCCATTGTGTTTTTTGCAGAAACGTACTCAGTTGTCAACTGAGTACATTTCTGCAGCTAAAACAGCTCTTACACAGGCTGCTTTGGGCTTCCTGGATTGCTAATCTACCTCATTTGCATGCCTTTGGGCTGCAAGTGAGGTGATTAGCATATCCACGCCCACTCCGTATAAGAGACGTTTTAGCTGGTCTCTAACATGGAATTTAGGGCTGTTCCTGGATCGCGAAGGCTGCATGGAGTTTTACACTACTCTTAGACTCCGTGCAAGCCTTCGTGAATCCTGGTGACTATCTTTCTATCAGAATGACACCTTAACTATAACAAGATGCCACTAGCTCTCTTCTATTTTGCTGAAGCAACTGAGGTAATTACCTGGATATAAAATATGGTATATGGCAGGACAAGAAACAAAAACAGTTAAAATTTTCACTGATGCATGATACTGAATGTGATTCATAGGCATTATCAAATGTGAAGAAAGACTTCTAAGGTGTTCTGATTGTACATTTTTTTATTTTTTACTCAGCAGTATATATGTTATCCAAGTTTACATGTCAAAGTCTTTTGCATTGAAACTACATACACCAAGCGGCAGTAAATAAAATGACCACTAATTTCACAGCACATTATATACTTTTTAAGATAGTCATACCAACCTACAGCAATTGGTAATATTGTTAAAAATAACATTTTTTTTGTTTTATGCTCACCTTGTGATTTACAAATTATATTTCTAACCATTTTATACTGCCTACATGCTGATTCGGAGAATATGAATATGTAATGCATCCTATCTGAGGGTTTGAAAATATTTTGGATACCTCTGTTTTGTGGGTGGATATCAAAAGCTTTTCTTGCTCATGCCTCAAAACTTCAGTTATAGTTCTTACTTGCATATCCCTTCAGGGTCTTGAGATATGTATGTGGTAAATTTGCTTGGTACACATCTGCCCTGTTTAATTTATCTTGTAATCTATTCATTTTCATTCAATTACACCATCAGGTCCTTGACATTTGAATAGGAACTTGTTTTCAGTTGTAGGGACCAGAATTTCCTTGTACTGTGCATCACTGCTATAGACTCTTACTATTAAAGTTGTCCCCTCTCCATTTGCTTCTTCACAATAAGAATTACTGCTTTAAATATTTCCTGTACCCCGGTGTATTACCATATTACCCAGTGACACTCTTGAAGGATGACTTCTCCTTCTCCCATGTTTCTTTCACTATATTTGCTAGCCTTCTGGGCCATTTCCCATATAACAATTCAAATGGAGCTAAATCCCACAGAGGTATGGAGTAACTTTCAGATCAAAAACATTAAATAGGGCAATGACTGATCCCAACCTTTCCCATCTTTGTTAATGACCTTCCTTAACATGGATTCCAGGGTCTTGGTAAACAGTTCTCACAAACCATATGTTTGTGAATGCTAGACCGAGGTCCTCATCTGTTTTACTTTTAAGCATTGGCAAAGATGCTTCATTATTTTGGAAATAGCAGGTGTACCTTCTCTGTTAGCATTTCTTTCAGCACTCCCACACAGAAAAATAGCAGCACAAGTTCCTTTGCAATTGCTTTGGTGCTAGGCTTCTAGGGGAGAATCATTCTGGGAACCAGATTGCATAATTCAGCACCACCAGAACATATTTGTGTCCAATATGGACTTAAATAACAGCCCTACATGATATCAATAGCAATCATTTCAAATTAAATCTTAATTATAGGCATTGCAATTAAAGTATTTCAGAAACCCAGGCTGGGGCCTGTCCTTTGATACATGTGACAACCAGCACAATTAATTCTGAGTTTAATTTAGAATTTAAAACACCTACACAATAAAATATAACTACAATTCACACATTAGTTTTAAATATGCTTAACTGACTCCGTAATACATGACTCTAGGCCATTTGCATGACCACTCGTCCAAATGAGTTGTGCACAGGTAATATTTGTACCACCTCTTCTATCTCTTTGGTTACCCTATAGACCAGGTAAGTCTGCATTTCAAAGTAAGGTTAAGCTGGGGTGATCAAACAGGAAAACCTTCCTTCACTACCCTGGAAATATTTTTACTGGCATGACTCAGTATCTCGTTAAAGCTTAACAGCCCTATCCAGAGGCCAGACAGACTAGGATCTACTTCCTCCTCTATTTCTTCAGAGGTAGAAGGCACTACCTACTCTTCTGTTAAGCTGGATGCAGCTACTTCTATATGCCATTCCTCCCTGAGAAAGGGTAGCTCATTCAAGTGCTCCAATGGATTTTCTTTAGTATCCCCCTGACCCAAAGGCCCGGAGTCTGTTTGTGGTTCTTCATTATCCTTCCTCTCATCCTGTAGTTTCAACCTTAATTTGGGTTCTTGGAAACTTGTCTCCTCAGGGATACAAACACATCTCTGGGCATGCTCCAGGGACTTCATATCACTGCAGTTTACTATCGGGAACAAGAAAAACAAGGAAGAACTTTTCCCTTATCATGAGGAATTAAACTCACTGTATTGTACTGACACGTAGAATAAGGGCTCTGATTTGAGGCAAGAAGTTTCAGCTGTCCACTAATTTTACTAAATGTGGAATTTTCAACCAGCAACGACACTGAGTCACTTATAAAACAGAGACCTTTACACAGCAGAATATAAAACAGGATAAGTTTGCCTAGAATGAAAACACAATGCAGTGACAGGTAAAATAAAATGAGCAATCTACCTGCAATACAAACCACAGTTTAGTCCTTTTATCACCTTAGCAATGCTACTACATTCAGATAAACAAATGAGGCTTGGAACAGACCAATTTGTCCAGGGACATCTTCAGTGTGGGGCTAGATTAATAAAGTAGTAGGTAGGGAGGACAGGGTTAATTATGAATGAGGGTGTTTAGGAGGAAATTAGGTAAATGTAGGGAGGGGCTAAAAGGGTTTTAGGCAAGTGTAACTGGAGCAGAAGTCACATTTTTGCAAGGCTTACATCCGTGACGACTTGTAGGTACCGGGGAACAGGTATCCCTTTGGTTACTGTGGTAAGTATGCAAGAATTGGGTTGCTAAGGTTTTTTTTTCTTTCCTCAGTACTGCTGTTGGGGGACAAGTTACAAATGTTTTGTTTTTCTTGTAGTTGGGGGGCAGGAATTTGGTATGTATTTCAGTGATCAGTAGAGACATGGGGTAATTTTGCGGGATTTCTTGGATACGCTGCCAGCTTTTATTTCTGAGATGGACTCTTGTAAAACATGGTGGTTAGTTTGTTTCATGGTCCTTCCTTATCCCTGTTTTGTTTAAGGGTAGAATTTTATTAGGCTCCCCTCATTTGGTCTGAGTTGCTTTTTATTTTGGTTGTGAGGTGATCAAGTGGTTTCTATTGCTCATGGTGCTGTTAACCCCTTTGTCATCATTTGTAGTAGCAGCATAGAAAAGGTGGAGGCCCCAGAGGAGCTAGTATTGGACAATTACATTGGATCATTGAAATGTTGCTGCATTGGCTTGCTTGCCTTTTTTCATTTGCTTATTTATAGTCATAATCTGGGTCATGCCTTGGGGTGGAGGAAAGAAGTTAACATATAATGTTATGTGACTTCTTGAATGGGAATGATAAGTTGTACACACATTTTCTTTTGGTGTCCTTAATCCTTGGTGGCAGGGTTAAATACAGAGACCAAAACCATTTCACGCTATTGCAGTATGATATTATAAATAGTGACTGGATCTTGTGTACAGGTTTATTGCACATGTCTGACATGGTTACTAAAGTCAGAGTTTGTGAGCAGTTAGGCAATCAGGTGGCATGATGGCTCAGGAGATAATACTTCTAGCAAATCTTGGGTCTGGGTGCAGGCGTCACTTTCTGCTACTGTAGATATGGAGTCCACAGGTTAATTTCCTAAATGGTGCTTGTAAAGTGCGTGATGCATAGGCATGGTATTGGGATTTCTTTAGTGGTAGTCTGTAGTGCATCATTTCAGAACGAGTAAGCCAGCATGAAAAGTGGAGGAGATCATGATGTTGAGAATGGCAGTGGCCGTTGTGGTGTGCACATCGGATAGTAGCAATTAAATTTTTTAAAAAAATGCTCCGAAGAGGTTGCACGTGTAGTAGGCTATTTGCTGCACAGTGCTTTCATTTGTACTTACATCAGTATTTTGTTGTAGCAGGTATGTAGCTATACATCAGGGGTTATTTGTTATTCAAATGTAAAAGCTGATTTAATAATTGATTTGCAACATGCATGGTTTGCTTTTAAAAGTCTTTGCAGAATGGGAGGAGATCATTTCGGCATGAGGGTTGCATTGTGATGTAACTTTGTGTAAAAGGTAAATGTATACAGGTTTGCCAGGGTAGGATATGCGGGTCGAGCATTAATCTGTATATTAAAAAAAAAAATTGTCAACGTGACAGTTCCATCTTTGATGGCTGCTAAATGTTACTGTGAGCATGTGTTGGTTGTGGTATGGGTGTTCTGGGGTGGTTGGCTGAGCTGTAGCCTTAGTTTCAAATATTTTCACGAGCTTCAATGCACCTGCATGTAAATATTGGCAGGCAGTGGAGTTCAGATGATATATCTTTAAGAAAATTCAGGCTCATGCAAATGAGCTTGTGTGAACAACAGTGTTTTTGTTTTTTTTCACTGAGGTAAGGGGCATTTCACTGGTGCTGTCATGATCCTCACCCTTTCTATCATTAATTCCCTGTGAATTATAACATATTGTATTATTTCCTATAGCATTGTCAAATTCTCAGCACTCCTTATGTGCACATTTCTATGCTTTAGCTATTCTTTCTGTGAGGATTAATATTAGTGCCACAGTTAAAATCAAGATGTACATGGGAAAAACACGTAACACAAGTGGTTAAATTCTGACATGGCTTTAATGTTTAGCATTAATACTTCAGTTCAGGATGCCACTTGTGCTACGTTTGTTCACCATACCTCTCAAGCGTACCTCATTTGGGGTCCTAAAAGTTTCAGTGTTGGGAATGTTTTAACTGATAGCCATGGTAAACAGAGAAGAATCATATTAATTTATTAAAAGATCTTTTTCATAAGTAAACCAGTATATTTTAACATCTTATGATCTTCATAGTTGAGTTTGTTAAGTAAGCTGTTACTATGTGCTCCACATTTTGCTAATGGTCCTCATTTTGAGAGATGGAAGGTTGAGAGTTAGGTTCTCTCCTTCAGCTGAGTAGAGGAGGTGGCTGGAAGGGTAACACAGGCTGTTCGCGGGCTGAGAAGTACCTGCAAGTAATGTCCAAGTGGCACATGTGCAATGGTAGTCTTGGCAGACTTGAGTCTTGGTTAGATGTGGTTTGGCTATTGCTTTTGTTGCTGAGTTACATGGGCAGGTAGGAAGGGCAGCTGTTAAAGGCAGCAGCAGGTTTACAGGGTGATAAAGAAGGGAATTTGGTTTACAGATTACTCATATTGAATTGGACACTTATTTTCTGGTGATTTTGAGGCAAATCATAGAACTGAGTCATTGGGGGACAGTTACTTGAGTTTGTCTATGTCTTCTCCATAGAAGCATAATGGCTCAGGACCTCCCCCCTATTTTATTCGACCATCTTTCATGTTAGGATTTAATGACAGCATTCGAAGTACACAATCAGTAGCAAGGAGTTTGAGCACCCAGGTTGATAGTAACCTGATTTTTGACCACCATGTTGCTTCCCTTGTTTGAAAGCTTTCTACATGGCACACCTCATAGGTAAGGGTATATCATTCAGGGATGGTGAGGTCATAACATCCTTGTATTTTTCTGCTTTAAGGCTAATTAAGTACAATGCCCCTGTTGGCATATATCTTGCTAAGCACATGCAGCAGCTGGAGAGACCACAGAGGTTTCTCACCTGGAGAATCCAGGGCCTTATTGGGTACAGGTTGCAGTTATAGCCTTTGTTGTTACAGAGGGGTCATAGTGTTGCCTGATACATACACACAAGGCATAGGGTTAAAGCTAATTTTTGTTCACCTTTTGAAAGGCATGTTGTTTAATTTGTTTTCTTTTGCAGATTGCAAGGTATAAAAATGGAGCAGGCAGCAGTTGGCGACCTGAAGAAAAGGTTCAAAAGGTGATTGAGACTGTTTTGATATATGTCTTGGTTGTTTGGGTGGTGCACAGAGGTTACAGATGCTGGGGCACAGAATGAACAATGGCCAATGCCCGGATGAAAATGGAATTGAAGGGTAATGGATTTTGCTTGCAGGGATGTTGTATTTGTTGGAATGGTGCACAATGAGTTTGTAGGTAATCTGTCTGTGCTGGTCATTACGACACATCTGAGTTGGAGGTGGTGTAGGGGTAAGTTGAGGTGTAGGTAGGTGGGGACACAGTAACGGTGGACTCTGGATTTTTGAGGGAGTACGAGGTTTTCCACAGAGGGGGTGGAGTACAATGATCATAGGATCATAGATGGCAACTAGGTTAATGGATCGAGGGCCTTGGTGAGCTAGCCATGCACAGTTGTTTCCACGTGCTGTGCCAGTTGTCTTTCAGGAAGGGCATGGGCAAAACCTCTGGGGGACTTTATAGTAACCATTATACCTCTCAACTGTACAGTTTTTCACAGAAGTTTTTTTGTGTCATATTTTTGGACCATTTTTTGTAATTGGGATTTTCTGGCAAATAAGTGACAAATCATTAAAGACCGAAGGTGGCAAATGATGACAGACATTTGAGTTTCAGACCTCATATCCTTCAGAAAATTCATGCTAATGCAAAACGTGTTAAAGTATCAACTTTCTAAGTTGGTAAGAGCAATATTTAAAATGGTCCCTATTTTTGGTCCTTTGTCCCACTTTTATTTATGGGTTTGTCCGGATTTCTTGCTCTACTAAGTTGAGAGGTATGGTAACCATCCAGTTTTTGGTAGATTGTTAAGGAGGTGTTTGATATGATGTGAGAGTTGTTCCAATGTGGTATTTTCTGAGAGATAATCCCTTTCAAGCAAGTTTTAATCATGTTGTATATCAGGTAAGGATTAGAGTGAGTAGTGCATGTAACATTTGATTTCTGTCTTGGGCTGATAGGTGTGCAATACAGGTATGACTTTTATGGGTGGATAAGGTTTTTTGGGAGCATTATTGGTATGGGGATGCTTTGAGGACATGGGTGAAATCAGATATTTCTTTGATAAGCAGAAATCAGCAGGCTTATGCCAGGCATGTTTGGGTTTCTTTGCAGACATATGACAATTTTACTTACCAGATATGAAGGTGCCAAAGAGAAGGTATGGCCAAGCCACTGTTTAAGGATGTTCTCAGCTGTGTGGGTCACTGGCATTGCATGTCGGTTCATTTAATTACGTTGCTGGGGTAAGGGTTACTAGGTTGGTGCAGGTAACTATTATGTTGTATCTAAGAAATTTAAGGGGATGGCACTTGGGGCAGATGGCTAGGGATGGTTATGAGGATTTACGTTTGTTTATGAATGCTGGGGGAGGTGTTGCATTTGGGGGCTTAATTTGAGGGGGTAGTTTGTGGCCTGTGAGATGACAGGATGGAAAGATAACGGGGACATTGGATATTAGGCCTTTTACTATGGAATAGGTTTGAGCGAGTTGTTGGAGATTAGGGTTCATATGACAGCTGTATGGGTTATGGTATACGAGGTATGTCAGGTTGCATTAGGTTTAAAGTTTGGTGCAGGAGTCGGGACTCCTGTTATAAGTAAAGCATATGGCAGGGCATTTGTTAGTTTGGTTTTATGTATTTTACAGTTGGTTATCAGTAGGAGATCAGACGGAAAGTGTTATTTGTCAAGAGTGGGAGCAAGGTAAGCCAGTTCAGTGGTAAAGGAGGATGTTTCTGCAAGTACAGCTATTGCATGGGTTGCAGGGCTAACTGTGCTAAATTGTAGTTCAATTCTAATTCTTTGGGGAAAAAAGGGAGGCAGTTAAGAAAGATAGCATGCAATTTGGCTTGCCTTGCTTGACAGCTTTCGGTTTGGTGTTTTGGTGGCCGGGTTAGGGTTGTGGTACATTTGGGGTTGTACTGATAAATGGCCATGGTGGTGGTTTGTGTCTTATTGGCTATAATGAGTATTTGGTGTGGGCAAGAATCCAGTGATGGAATTTTGGAAAGAGATTGTATGTGCTTATTAGATTCATTGAGCAGTTAAAATGGGACTGCAATCTGTGTAGGGTTTCTATTACTTTTGCATGGTTTCAAGTGAAGAGATCTCATTTGGTTATTATAGTTATTGGGTGGTTAAATGAGGTTGCATTGTGGCATGATGGTATGCAATTGCCTTTGCATGCTTTGCAGTGACAGAGGGCTTAGGTTTGGTTACCCACTTGGCTGGTAATGCTCTTGGAATTATTGTGAGGCTTTCATTGGACATTAGTTAAGGATTATTTAGCTCATGTGCAGTGGTTATGCTAGGTTATGAGGTATTGGTTTTGTTACTGTAACATAGGAGAGGGATCAGTGGTTTGATTTCAACTGCTTAGGCAACTGGATATTTTTTGTTAGTTGTGTGTTAGGGTTTTAGGAGGTGATTACTTGGATCCAGCTTGGTTAGGGAGGGGGGGGTACAGTGAATGATGTTTGGCCTAATGCCTTAATGGGGGTAGTTTGCTGGAGGTTTGGTCAGAGAGAGGGGGAACAGCCTGGTCAGGTTAGTGGGTGGAGAAGAGGGGCAGGCTTGCCCTCTTCTGATGCCCCTCTGGTGGTGGATATTCAGTTGGGAAAGGCAAGTGACAGGTTGCACTGCTTGATAAGTAAATAAGCAAGTGGAGGTAAGCTGCTTATTTGATTGGTGGTGATTCAATAAATGGTAACTGAAGTGAGAGGTACGCTGCTTCATAAGTAAACAGGTGGAGGTATGGATGCTCCTTACTGATCAGGATGAGCAGGGTTACACTGTCCTCTGTTAATGTTACATGGATGTTATTTTCACTTATATATGTTTTGGTTGAAATTAATGAATATTGGTTAACAATCATGTTTATGGAAATTTTAATAAAGGTCGTCAAATGCCATTCGGTATGATGTTGTTATTGAAGGGGACCTGGACAACTTTTTAGGGATGACAGTGTTAAAGTGTACCCTTCAATGAAACAGTTTCTCAGAGAAAAGAATATCTGAGAAACAAAAGTCCTTCTTGGAAATGCACATATTAAAAACATTGCAAAGTATCTTGCTATCAGAGTTTCCATTGGTGAATAAAATAAGTCTTTTAACAACAATTCTCTGGTTAGGTAACTCCAAATCTCTTTTACCAGGACTTCCACTGGCTATCACAGACTTCCAATTGAACACCTGTCTTGGAACTGACTACTCTGGCCTCAGTCTCTCTTTTCCTTTACTAAAAATGTTCCAGAAAACTCTGGACTACATTTCAAAAAAGTTTGACATATTAGGATTGCCTTGGTTTGAAAAAGGTGGAGCTGTACAGATGGCTTCTATTACCTGAATCTGATGGAGCTCAACTTAAAGGGCTAGTGCTACTTGTCCTATTTAAATGCATTCTTCCCTAAAATCATTGTATTTCTCTCTTCTACGTACTCCAACAAAAACTATTCTTTGCACTGGCACATAAAACATCCATGTCAATGCCCATTTTTATTACTTACTTTCTTGGCATTCTTCTAGTGGAACTGCCACACCACATCACACACTTTGCCGAAATGATGCCCACATTCCCTTATGTTTGCACTTTAAATATATCATTTTTTTCTTTACTAATACTTGAATCACTTTATTAAATTTCATATTTTTCCATTTCTGACCAACATGTTATAAGAATTAGTACTACATTTACTTTAATTCACATTATTGACTCTTTATACATAATTCTCAAAAGAATTATTACCATGTTCCTTTTCTGTCTGTCCTGTTTGTGGGTAGTACTAATGTCAAGCCACATTACTAAAAGAAATAATAGAAAATTAAGGTCTACATAATTGTAACTCCAAGAACATGGGCAGGATTCACGAAGCCTCCGTGTAAGAGTTACAAGGCTTACATGGAGGCTGCAGTTAAACGGTGTGATGTCAGCATGCAATGCATATTCATGAGGGCATGCTGACTCACACCCAAGGCTAACACGGTCCATGTAAGAAAGTAGGGGGCGTGTCCGTAGGGCGAGCCCTGCAAACGGACACGCCCCCAGAAGTGTAAAAGTCCCGGAAGTAAACCCCCATGACAGAGTCCACATAAATGTCAATAAACACAACGCAACACATGCCCCCACAGACTATAAACATAAAATGTAAAAATTAACATGTTATTTTTTTTTATAAGTTTTAAAGATGTTTACCCATGATTGCGCTCGTTTGCGCGGGCGTGCCCATTGCTTAGCCACAGTTAGCAGTCAGTGGAAAAGCATATAAGATCTAAATATGCAAAGTAAGCCAAGAAGCAATAGCGTAGCCATAGAGACGTCGGCTGAAGAGGAGGCAGTCATGGTTCGAGCCCCCATAACATCAATTTTTATTTTTGGTGAAATAAGCACGAAACAATTCCCTGACATATATGTACATATATAAAATTATTTTTATGTAAAATGTAATGAAATGGGCCATGTATTATGAAGAAATGTGTGATAATAAAAAAAAAATGTCAGAAGTGCCTATAGCTGAGCTACACTCTAACAAGCTGAGTATATCTGCCCGTAGGTGAGCAGTGGTTTAACAGGTGTAAAATGAGTGCCTGGGGTTGAGCAGCATGCTAACACGCTGAAACTGTGTGCCCGTAGCTGAGCTGAGCGCAATATGCATGCTGACAGCCAAACGACGCGTAAACCAGCGTGACCCATTTGCGCGGAGCTGAGCACCGCGCCAACAAGCTAACCGGCGGACAACGTTGAGCAAGCTGTATCAAAACTGCCTTTACACAGACACACCTCCTAGCCTGTGTAGACAGTCATAAAATATAAAAAGCAATGGCCAGGCTCAAACTCAGGATACCATGCACCATAGTCAAAATACTGAACCACTAAGCCATGACAGTTGCTCTTAGAAATGCAGTAATAGCATATATATATAGGAACGAATGGAAAGAGAAGCATGACAAAGTAGGTTTTGTGAAGCTGATACATTTCCAAAATAGCCAATCACAGATAAGTGCGGGAAAAATGGCATATATAAGCCCCATAGGTGGGAATACACAGCATAACTGATTGTGGAACCGATTTGCAGTCAGGATGGCAGGTGTAGGAGAGGGTATTTGCTTCTGAGCACAGAGGAGGGGCATTGAGGAGTCCAAATATATGGTTTGGCTCCTAGTCCACGAACATGAGGCCCAACTCATCCAGGGCCAGGCCCTGTGGGGAGCATACAAGGCTGAGGCATGGGACCGGTTGGCACATGATCTCACCAGTGCCACAGGAATACTAAGGACTGGTGAACAGGTCCGTCACCACCATGCAGACCTGAAGAGATGGAAGCAGGACCAACTGAACCGTTGGATCCAGGAGGCCAGGCAAATGCCCAACGCCCCACTACTGAGTAAGTTAAATGTAATTATTTATGTAGAAAGTTAACATAGCTGATATTATGGAGATGTGTATTCCAATATTACTTCATTTATATTGCAGCTGCAGGTGTCCGTTCCACGAATCATTGAGCCTATGCCGATAGGCTTGTGCGGTTGCGCCACCAGGCAGGTTAGTAATTCTCTCCCTGTAACTGTTAAAAAATATAAGTATGACAGCTTGCAAAAGAGTGCAGTGTAGTCACCTATTAATATAAAGTGCAAGTAACAGTGTAAGAGAGATTCTGCTAGTACTGTGTGATTACATAAGTGTGATGCAGCCTGTAATCCAAAAATAAAAATGAAACAAGTCGGAAATAAAGATGTTCCACCTGTAATATATTAGTACATAACCTGCAGCAGGCTGAAAATTACAGCTACACAAGCTGAGTAAAACAGATGTGTGAAATATATCCCTGTTTAAATTCTGAAACATGACACAAATGAGACTGTTGGAAAGGATTGTTTTAACCAAGTAAAACATGTCAATAAAGCCTAGAATTAAGTACCATCCTGAATTGTAAAAATAAAACAAGTGAGAGTGTAAGAAAGAGGTATGAATCCACCAATAAAGTTGTAATAACTCCTGAATAAAGTATACTGCAGTCAGTACAGAATGAAATGAATGTAATAGGCCCAACCAAACAGTGAAATGTGTGGAATAAAGTAGGGAAGCTGGAATGTGTGTCCCACAATTTGGATATGTTGTTGTCAGTTTGCAATATGCAGATAGTATGGTTGTATGAAATACCAAACATCCACAGTTGTCGAGAGCCATATAAAGCAAATGTAGCAGGATGCTGTAGCTGAACAGAGCCAGATATGAATGTGTATGAATAAAAATGAAATGTATATTAATGTAGCAGTAACATTCCTATCACCAACATGCATAAGTTTACACATGGGAAACTGTAGTCAGACCTGTAGGGTGTATATATCTGCAGCTAGTAGAAATGTACAGCATATGTATAGGTATTTGAAGTTGTTAATGAAATATTTCTTCACCCTACCCTATAACCACAAATAATCCATTCCACATGAAATGGGTATGTGTATTCACAATTAACTCCCCTGGACATTTGTCCTGTTGGTTCATACATATTTGCATGTACATTGATGCAAGTGCCCTGTTCATACATCCAAACCTGATGGCCTGTTGCCATCAATCAACCCTGCATGTTGTTGGATTGTGTATTGTTGTTCAAATTATGCATGTGTTATGCTTGCTGTTCAGTGGCTTCAATTTATGGGTGTTTGGTTAATGGGAATACTAATGCATGCTGTTACAACTAATTGTGAATGGTATTGTACGTTACTAACCCAAACTGTCATTAAATAATGCAAAACATAGGACGACAGGGAAGGCGGGTTCCAGCGGACCCACCTTTCCCACCTCAGCTGGCGAGTGCACCTGGCAGTAGTGCCCAGGCCGGACCCTCCTCTGGTGGCCCTGTGCCACCTGCGGGTGGAAGCGCTGCAGGGGATAGGGCTCATCCCCCCTCTGCAAGCGTGGCCGGAGGAGAACATCTACTCACCCTCCGTAGTGTCCGGACTGTGGTGTGTAGGGAGATCTGGCATGCTGTGCTTGGGCCCCTACGCCAGCTTGAGGCATGGGTGGCACAACTCATGGGCGTGCCTGCTACCCATCCTACACAGCCCCCAGCACAGCCCCATCCTGGGCAGTGAAGGCACAGTGGCAACTGCCCATGGGTGGGGATCTCAGTTCCACTGTTGCCATCTGTGGGCTCATGGGCTCGAGATATCCAAACATCCATCCCTGTCAATTGTGTATCCAACCCACATGTGTCATACACTGCCCCTGTATGCGTCTTGTTTGTTTTGTCTGTTAACCTCCCCTACCTACCTCCCCAGCTATACTGACTTCTTGTACCTGACATACCACTCTCACCTGAAAAAAAAAAAAAAAGGACACTCTGTACCCGCAAAAAAATTACACCCCATACATAGCTGCCCATTTTGCACACATGTCTGCTGGACATGTCAACTGGCAATTACAATTGGCTGTACAACAAGTATTGTTGTCCTCACACCTCTCTCAGGGGTGGAAGGTTTCAAATTTCACACCAAATTACAAACATATGCACAGCTGTTGCTGACGAAGAAATGGGCAGCTATGGGCCTTTCCTACATCCCTCCTGCAAAACCCGAGCTTGTTTTCCTACTGTCCTACCCTCTTTGTGCCCCCTTTTTCACCACTTTCCTATCTCCCCATTTTCTTTTCTTTAAAAGAAAATAGCACGGGTGTGCGCGAGAGTAAGCACTTTTAAGCAGTAGTAAGCGGGAGTGCGCTTCTGTGCGCTTAGCTAAGAGTGTGTGTGCGAAGCTAAGCGGCAGTGCGCATGCATGACCTCCACGCAAACCAGCGCTAACCCGCTTACAACTGCTTAAAAGTGCCTTAGTCACTCTGAATGACAAGGCCTGTAGTTTTCTCATCAGCAAAATAAAATACCTCTGGCAGTCTCGAACTCAGGACCTTGGAAACACTAGTCTGCATGACTTACCACTAAGCCATGACTGCTATACAAGAACATTGTGCTGAAAGAAATATATCATGAAATAGTAGGAATTAATGTAAAGGGAATATAGCATGTCTAGTACACAAAGCATGTCATGTATATTTACTGTCAAATCTAGTGGATTTGTAAAATAGTACTGTGTGAAGAGAAACAGCCATGCTAGTTGGTAGCTAGTAGGTAATAATGTTACAGTAGCATCTGGCAAGCCACACACATACTCAGAGCAGGATAAACACTGCCATAGTTGAATAGTTAAGAGCCCAGACATAGCAACTGTGACTGAGTTACAGGGATGTCTCTGATGTGAAAACAAATGTCAACTGTGCCCCACTGACATCCTGTGAAATGTACTAACAGTAGGCAGAAAGGTGTTACTACACATGTAATGGTAACTATGAATTACTGAAAGTATGCACCACTTGCACATCACATATGCTCGAAATAACCCACAGTCACAACTGCAGAATATCAGAATATTTCATTGGAATATCCCACTGATATGTACCATTCCATGAGGCTGATAAAAGATGCACCTGAGAGTATCTGAGGCCTGCTCAGCAGCATGATCAAATACCCTTGTAAGAGTCAAGGCCCCCACCATGGCCAGACCACACTGCATGCAGTAACACCCTACCACAACAAACACATAGGGAATTGCTTCCCAAACAGATATAGCAAGCATTAGAAGCTGTGAATGTAAATGGAAAATAGGAAAGCCATAGCAACACATTACAGGAAAGACACCTAGCAGGCATACAAGGAGTGAATGTAAAGGGCAAATATTGAAGCCATAGCAACAGATTGCAAGAGCCACTGCTATATACCAGTTACACCACAATTCCCACAGGAAAGCACACACACCCATATACACAGTATTACTAGTCGTAGGTGTCAGTTTACATACACACGGAGAAGATGAAACTGGAGGAAGGAATACTCAGCTTACAGAACAACATGCATTGCAGTGTCTACAACACAGCCTGAAATATGAGAGACATACCAACCCTTACACTCACAGAACAGTGTCCACAGCAAACCAGCACGGTCCCCACCCTGATAATCTGAAAGGGCTATGCCTACCTAACAGACCTTTTTATAGCACTGTCCTGAAATCACAGTGAGAACTGCGATCACTACACAACAGGCTGCATGCAATTAGTAAATGCTGGCTAACAATTGGTGCAGAGGCCATCACATGGACATGTGCAGATACCTACAAAAGCATCCTGTACTCCAAGTCCTCACATGCAATACTTTCATTGCACCCTCTGGAGGTAGAGACAGAGAGAGAGAGAGAGAGAGAGAGAGAGAGAAAGAGAAAGAGAAAGAGAAAGAGAAAGAGAAAGAGAAAGAGAGAAAGAGAAAGAAAGAAAGAAAAAAATTTAAAAAAATGTAACAACAAAACAAACAAGTTGACAGCAGGCCAAGTAACTGCAAGCCTACGCAAACAGCTGCAACAAACACAGGTAATGTAAAGTACTAATATAATAGTCTACATAATGTGAACCCTCCATATCTGTTATTGGTCTGTATCTATGTATATGAAGATGTGCATAGGGCCGGGGACACACTGCAACTGTCACTGAAGGCTCTACATACATATGTATGTGAAGGTAGCTATGTGCACATAGCAATGTAGGTTGTAGTGCAATGTACAAATAGGTTGTACAGTAATGGATGTTCATCAGTACGTTACTGTGTGTATACATATGTGGAACTAAAAAGGAGTATATCTATATCTATCATGTGTATACGTATGTATATCGAGATATGTATGTATATATATATATATATATATATATATATATATATATATATATATGGAGTCACTTCATAACATTGAAATATCAAAATACTGAAACTCAAAATACTGAAACCAAAATACTGAAAGCTCAAAATACTGAATACTCAAAATACTGAAACTCAAAATACTGAAAACACATATTATGCGTAAACTCAGCTTAAACAACATAAATCATAACAGTTTCTACCAAATATATGCAGGGGCAGCTCCCTGCACTATGTGGGCTGCACTTCACACCCCTAATTAAATATACCAACTCAAAGATTGCACATAGTGTAGTTAAGTGCAATCTGGGAGTAGATATATATAATTAGCGGGGTGGGGTGCAGCCCCTCATGAGTGCAGGGGCTTGCCCTGCATATATTTGGTAGAAATTGTTATGATTTATGTTGTTTAAGCTGAGTTTATGCATAATATTTGTTTTCAGTATTTTGAGTACTCAGTATTTTGAGCTTTCAGTATTTTGGTCTTCAGTGTTATGAAGTTTTGTCATTTTCAGTATTTTGAAGTTTCAGTGTTATGAAGTGAATCCGTATATATATATATATATATATATATATATATATATATATATATATAATATGCATATATGTATACATAGATAGAGAGGGATGTAGAAATACATAGATATATATAGTTTCACAGTGTCATAGTTTAGTACTAGGCTATCTGCAGACAGTGTACAGAATAGATTTAGAAAACTGTGCCTCTGTATAGTGGTGACACAGTGAATACCCCCTTACATAATAGCATTAGTTTACTGTGCTTCTGTCTAGTAGTGACACAGAGATGACCCCTGGTGGAAACCTATGATCTCCCATCCACTCGTCAAGAATTCACATGAAGAGAGTCAGTGAGGGTCTCTGCCTAACATGAACTGGGATTCTGTTCCAGAGTATGGAAAGCCTGAAGGTAAAATAAGCTGTATAAGTCACCATGGAAAAGGAAACTTCTCTGTAAAAACAAAATGCAGCTTTTTTTGACCATGGAAACAAAAGATTAGCGCTTTCACATGCTAACTGCACGCTTCTTCAGATCTACTAAATTACAAAATGTAAACTCTCTTATAGCAGCATCAATTACCACCAATTGTCTAATAAATTAATTATCTGATAAATTAATCTGATGAATTAGATATCTAAGACAAAACAATCAATGTAACTTTTAAAGTGCCACTTGAAAAAAACCCCGTACGAGGCTTCACTTTAAGATTCGTCTTCTCAAACAGCCTTATCAAATGATAGTAGTCTAAAGTATACACGCAACAGTTCATATGCATATTATACATTTCTAATGTATCAAAAACATCTTATACTCAAAATAAACAAATATAAATATAAATATAAAACATATCACATCTTAAATAGTGCAATCAATCTCAGTTGCTGTGTCATCAAATCATGAGCTTTTCTGTTTGAAGCATAATAAAATATTTTTGCTGAGCAACCCACAGTCATAATAAACTGAGCACTTATATACAGAATCAATACCTAATAACATAAACAAATAAAAATAAAAATAAATAAACGAGTATGGAAAGCCTCTGAGTTATGAATCTGTCCCTACAGCATGTCCTATTCATATTTGTGCTGAGGTTTAAATCTGTAGCTCTTGTGGTTCTGATCATTTGGAATTTACGAGGTGGAACATGTCCATCAATTCCTGATTAGACATGGCCTTGTACGTCAGGCACAGATCACCTCTAAGTAGGCAGTATGCTACGGAATAGAGCTGGAGTTTCTTTAGTCTGGCAGCATATGACATTTGTTGGAGACCCTTGATCCTCTTGGTGAGGTACTTATGGGGTCTCCCTAGCTGTTGCAAGTGCCAGGTGAGGTACATAGCAAATGGGGCATAGTACACATTCATGGGCCTGATAAGGGAAAAGTATAGGGGTACAATGACCTCCTTTGATCTGGATGTGAATCCCTTAATGATAAGGTGGGCAAGGTAGGACGTCTATCCAACCACTTTGGCAACGTGGGTGTCAAATGAGAGGTCAGTATTGATTTGTGTTCCCAGGTCTCTGATTACTTTGTCTGTACTCAGTGGGTTACTGTCTATGTGATAATATGTGGGTACTTTGCTTTTCCCAAAGGGGATAACTATACATTATTTGGCATTCAGTTTAAGGCTATGACTCCAGCACCAGTTGTCCGTTTCAGTGAGGCCTTTCTGTAGGATGTATGTGTCAGCTGGTGTATTGTCTATGGCGCCTAGTATGCAGTCATCTTTGAACTTTGTCAGCCACTACCCTCCCATGTTTACTTCCACATCTGAGAAATAAATGCCGAACATGAGGGGTCCCAGGACAGAGCCCTGTGGGACACCACTTGTGACTGGCTCTGAGTCTGACATGGCACCAGTGATTTTGACTTTATGGTTTCTATCCTTTAGCCAGTTTGCAACCCATCTTGTGACATATGGATTTACATTTAAGCTGTTGAGCTTGTCTATGATGCCAGAGTGGGGTATTGTGTCGAAAGTTTTAGCCAAGTCCAGGTAGGCTGTATGGACTGCTGTGCCCTCGTCAATGGCTCTAGTGACTGTTTTGAAAAGGTCAACCAGGTTCAAAAGGCAGGATCTGCCCTTTACAAAGCCGAACTGGGTGGGATCAAGTGTCTGTAAGTCCCCAATGTCTCTGTGTATGAGTTCCACAATGAGTCTTTCCATAGCTTTGCAGACCAGGCTGGTTAAGCCTATGGGGCGGTAGTTACCAGGGTCTGTAGAGGTGCCTCCTTTGTGGAGTGGGACTACTGTTGCTGTATGCCAGTGTCCAGGTACATATGCTGGAGTAAGGCTATGGTTAAATAGCATTTAATGTGCGGGTTTAGCTCCTCTTGGAGTTCACATAACACGCAACCCGGGATACCGTCGGGTCCCATTGATGCTGTGTTTATAGCTTTGCTGAGGGCAGTTCTCAGCTGGACATCTGAGATGACAGGGAGGTTACATTCAGCTGGGATAAGTAATTCCTCTTTTGGGGGTGTGGGAGGGGAGAAATTTGCCCTGAACCTGTCTGCCAGAATGTTGGCAATATCTGTGTGTTCAGTGTAGTTTTTGTCACTGTGAACTAACTCTGAACATATCTGAGGGTTTCCGCCCAGGTGTCTACCATAGCAGAAGAAGGCCTTGCGGTTATCTGTAATGTCCATAGCGATTTTCCTCTCAAAGTTGGCCTTGCATGTTTGTATGAGAGAATGTAGCTTATGGGATTCTGCTCTGTCGTGCAGTAGCTTCCTTTTTTTTTATACAATTTGTTCATGGCTGGGGTCCACCAGACAGGATGCCTGCCCTTGGTGGATAGGGTCTTGGTTTTCTTTGGGATTGCATGATCCATGTATTCTTGGAGATGTCCGTAGAAAGCATTTGTGAAGGAGTCTGCATTGTGGGATGTGGTTTCCACTGGCCCAGTGGGCTTAAAGGATACCAACTCAGTTTTAAGAAGTGTAAAGTCGGCTTTTGAGAGGTTTCTCACTGTAGTCTTTTGTGTTGTGGGTGGAGGTGGGATATGTATATCCAGGGTGATTAGTTTGTGGTCAGATGTGACTAGTGAGGGGTATACTTCCGGTTTGCAGCACATTGTCCCCATGCTTTTGATGATCAGGTCTAGTATATTATCTCCCTTTGTGGGAGAGGTGACTAGCTGTTCCATTGCATTTGAATTAATTAATTCCGGGAACCTTTGGGCTAGGGTGTTTGGGCTAGAATAATGCACCCAGTGTATGTTAGGGTAGTTGAAGTCTCCCAATATGATGGTGTTTGGTGGGACATTCATATCCTCCAATGTCTTCAGGAAGGCTGAGTGGGGTTCCTGAGATTGGGAGGGTGGTCTGTAACATGCTACCAGTTGTATAGCAGTTTTGCCTACGGTTATTTGCACCTGGATGGTCTCTGATGCTTCATGTGTTGTCACTAACCTGGAGGTGTGGGTGTCCTTGATGAATATGGACACTCCCCCTCCCTTTTTGTTTTGGCCTGAGTTTTGGGGCCAAAAAGCATGATACGAGGTATAGCCTGGTACCACTGATGTGCTCTCAGGAGCCTTGAACCAGGTTTCACTTACTGCACAGACATTGAGATTGATAGAATATGTACATACATATATATGTAATGCACACATACATATATAGATATATGTAGATACATATACATATACAGACAGATCTGTATATGACCATCTCTCTCTCTGTCCCACCCCCTCTCACTCTCTCTCTCCCTCTGTCTGTCTCTCTCTCCCCCTCTCTCCCCCTCTCTCCCCACATCTATATGTATATATCCATATACATCTATATATATCTATATATATATATATATATATATATATATATATATATGTATATATACGCATATATGTATAATGAGTGAGGCACATGTGTGCAGATGTATTGCAACAGGTGCCTGGTGACAAAGGCATGTAGTGAACACCAGTGTGGATACAGGAGTACCATACCCCATTCCAAAACACTGACACCAGTGACCACCACATATGTGCATGCCTGCCCACCACTGCATGTGTCAGGGGGGAACAGGGGTAACAAGTGTACAATAGGCTCCCCATTGATATACACAGTGGCACATTAGTCCTGTAATACCTGTACATGGAATGTGTCAGCAGACATGGTGTGTCAGCTATGGACATGTAGGTCACTGTACCCCTCTACACCCCACAATGTCCTACACGGTATGTACCTCCCATGCCAGCTACAGATATGGAGAAGGACACAGACATACGTAAGTAACTGTGTCAATGCACTCTAACACATTACCTATGCAGAGTGACTGACAAGACCACAGAGCACACCCGGACTACCTACATAGAGGTTACCACTGCTGGATATACATAGTTAGGTCACACCCATGACAGTTGTCCAACAACCATGGTAACACCTCCAACATCCACAACCCAAATTACCTATGTCTGTCGTCCTTGTCACCGCAGTATAGTGCACATGGTGGAGGTACAGGTCCCTACCCACAGATATGACATACCCTGGAGTAAACCACACAGAATTAAGAAGCAAGACTCCCCATGAGTAGATGTCAGACATACCCCTGCTGAATGTTATGCAGATAGGTAATATGCCATATGAGTCACCCTGTGTAACTGTTTGACAGGAGCAGGTACGATCATATCACATGTGTCACAAAGGGCAGGGTAGCATAACAGTATGCTGCTGTAGGCCCAGGGCCAATAGCATACTACCTACCTAAGACACAATGCACACCCATGAACCCATTGCAAACCAAATAGGTGAGGTGGAATGAGTGTGCTAGTGACTGAGTGCATGTTATGTACTGGTGGGATTGCTCACCATGACTGTCTGTCTGTCATGGTAGTGTGTGTCCTTGGTGTGAGGCCAGAGACAGATGTGTGAGGTATTGCAATCAACACATACTACATTACCATATGTTGTGCTGTGTTACCCTGTATGTGACTGTGGTGTAGGTAGGGTTATGACAAGTAAGAGTAGTGTGCATTACCAGTGAAATATGTAACGTGCATTGCATGCAGTGCATGGGTTGATAATGTTCCTAATACAGTACCTCGATACAAACCCCCAGTGTGAGGTTGTGCATTGGACCTGAACCAGTGTGCTGACTGCTGCAGTATACTTGTCTGTCGTATGGAGTGTGCCAGGTACTGTTGCACAGTTGTCAGCTGAGCACTGATATCTGGTCATTTACATGTGTATCCCCCAATAGACAGACAGATGCTATATATGGGGGTTAAGTTATATCACTACAGTCGAGCATTATGTGTATTATGTGTGCCATAGTTTGCTGACATATATTGCTGACATATTTTCCTTCTCCTTTTCAGGGCTATGGTTCACCAGCGAAACCCTGTGTATTCCACTGCGGAGGAGGAAGAGATACACCAGAGCCTGGTGCGGGATTTTGCAATACTCTTTTCCCACACCAGCCAGAACCAGCAGGAGAGGGCTGCACTGTGGCAAGACCTGGTCCGTTGGGTAAATGACATAGGCACACATAATCGGACATATGAGCAGGTACGCCAACACTGCAGTGATTTAATTAGAAATGTCCATCAGCATGCATCAGATATCCACAGGCAGCAGCTTGCCACAGGTGGTGGGGTGGCTAGACACCCCCCCCTCACCAGACTGGAGGGACTACTCCTAAGTGTTGTGGTTCCAGCCCAACAGCAACAGCAGCAGCATACATGTGTAATGATGGAGGCTGGAGCCATCCAGCAGCGGGACACGGAGCATGCATGTAACATGCCATGTGTATAGTTGACTGTTCTGTACACTGTTAGTTTATGCATGTGTGAGGTGTGTCCTCGGTTTGTAGCAGTAATCTTGGTAATTATTGTGCAAGAGTGATATTCTCAATATCAGCAGTAGACCTGGGGAAGCTAACTGTTGCACTACTGAACTGTATCATACTCACAGTATCAATGGCACAGTTGTGCCCACTGACAATAAATGTCTCATTTCTGCAGGTCCCGCTGGTGTAACAGCAAGGCAGCCTATCCGTGCTGGTGAGTGTGTAATAACAATACCTTCAATACTCTTGATATTAATAGTAATAATAGGCTGAAGCAGTAGTGCTATGTATTTGATTGCAGGTGTGTTTGTGTCTGTGTGTTGATATCTCATATACTGAGGAGTGTACATGTGTGCATGTGTGCATGTGCCCTGTGTGCATGTGTGCATGTGTGCATGTGTGTATCAGTGGTGACATTGTGTACACATTGTAAACTGTATTTCCTGTCTTACTCCCACAGGTTCTGGTGCTGATCTGGTGTTGTGCAGCAGGGAACGTGAATCAGCTGCTGTGGATAGTGATAATGATGATACCTGTGTAATGGCACAAGGAGGTGTGCCAGGGTCCATAATTGGTCAGCCAATTGACAGTACACAGCTGTCGACCCCATCAATGCGCACAGTCATCCTGCCAATACATCCTTTGTCACCAATGTCCCTAGGTGATGGACAGGATACAGTGGGCATTGACCAGGGTAATGTGGTATTGGTGGCACATGCATCCCCACACAGCAGCCATGGCCAGGGTCCTGACATGGTACCACACAGGCAGACGTCCAGGGGTTCTTGTGGGATCATCCGTGGGCGTACCACCCCTGTCAGACGTGCCCACAGATGTCTTTCAACCTCCGCTATGTTTTGGGCTGTAATGCAGGCACACTCACGTATGGAACGGTACACCAGACAGGGTCTGAGGGAGCTGAGAGCATGTCGCACAGCCATGAATGACACTATGAGTGATGTTGGGGCTGCCATCCGTAACTTCACCGAGGTCATTGACAGACGTTGGGGGGACACATTAGATCTGTTCCACAACTATATGTCCATGAGCCAGGGCAATGGTGGATGGTTGAGGCATCAACATGGCTGTATGCCAGCAACAGCAGCAGCTGGCAGCCGTCGCGGATGACAACAGGCCCACAGCCGCTCCCATAGTGCCAGCAGCAGCCCCAGCAATGCTGGGTCTGTGCTGTCATCAGACCGCCCCAGGAGACCACGTGCACGTGGCTCTGGACAGTCCCAATAGGGACCTGTCTCCAGTCACCAACCACTTGCTTTTGATGACAGTACCCAGTCTGGCTTAGTACCTGATATGGTCCGTAGCACCCCTGCCAGGCACAGGTACCGTGTCCGTGGCCACAGACAGTGATCTGTATGACCTGGCAGGTACAGTCTGTGGCTGTCCACAAACACCTGTATATGGCAGCCATGAGGTGGGACTGTGTGCATGCATACACGCATGCAAATTGATAACACCTAGGGCTACCGCATACACGCACACACTGCATCAACATTGCCCCATCTTGTACTGTTGTCCCTCACCAACACACACACACACACACAGACATGTCAATTGGTTGTATCAGTGGCAGACTCAGGCATACCAAGTACACACCCTGTGCATATGATGAAACTGTGCCACCCCCTGCAATCTGTAACATTGGTGCAGGAACAGGTTAACATGGTGCTGATGCACAGGGTGACTATGTAGAAGTGTAGTAATAGTATAATGTGGACAACAGTACAGTGTAATGATATCATTGTGGGTATATCCCAGCATGCCTGATGCAGTTACAGTATGAATGTCATTGTATTGTTTTGTACACCCATAGTAATTACCATAGTGTACTGTCTGCACATCTTTGCATACTGGTGGTGAGGCTGTCAAGAGATGGCCACATACATAGGTAGCACAGGGGATACGAAAATGTACATATTGATACTCAATGATGGTCATGTCAACTGCGAGTTGCATGCTGTCCACACTTGACTCTGCAATGAGGATATTTGAGGATGTTGATATCTGTGCAGTAATACACAACAGGTTCAAGACTCACAAGAGCACACTAGCACTACAAGGTCACACCTCATACCATGCATGACAGCCCCAAAACACAGAACTAACTATGACAGGAGGGAGAGTCTCCATACATGTCAAGGATACTGCGGTGCCAGGACAGGGAGCATACATCATACTAAGTCTGGAACTGCTGAGTGAGGGCTCAGTATCTGTTATTCGAAATGTGTATTATTACAGGTATGAGCACTTGGGTTTCAGGCCAGTTATTCAACATTACGAAGGTATATGGTCTGTACACTTGTGGGGGTTGGGGCTGGACCCAGCCCGTCTGACCTGTGAATGTCTGGGTACAGACTTATAGTGCCCGCATATATGCACTGTTACCTACTGGAAGTCGTACACCTTGTTTGTTGTAGCATAGTCTACATACAGGCCTGCTGACTGTAGCTTTGTTTGTATGCATGTTTGCTTGTTATGTCCCTGAAACACTGATTCCACCTACTATGCAGATTTACAGTACCTCTGTGGATCCCTAGTGACATCTGTATTGCTTACTGTACTGATGTCCATGTCTCACTTGACAGAACGTCACTGTTTGTCCTGTTTGCATGTAAGTTGCCTGCAACACATTGCATATGACTTACCTCGCATTTGCTCAAGACAGCATTCATATATGCCAGCACTAACAAATCAGGAGCACTACACCCTCACATACTCACCTTGTTCCCCATTGGCCCTATGTGTCGTTAATTAGTATGGAATTCACAATGCTATGGTAGCATGTGCAAAGGTCACCTGTCAATCTACTCTCTGGTCCAGTTGGTGAATCTGTGAGTCATGTGGCAATGTTACAGCTGCCTCATGTACACAGACAACCCTCTCCCCTTCCCATACACTTACAACACATGTGAGAGATGCAACCACATAGCCAAACTGGGGGCTAAGCTCTCTTAACTCAGTACTGGCATACCCTGTCAGGTGGAGTGGGATACTACAGTGAATACAGTGCCAGTCTCACATAGACCTGCCACGACCGCAATCCAAACACAGAAACACACAGGTACATTCTTGGAATCTCAGAATAACATCCTGCCTGAGCAGCTGACACCTGCAAAGCAGACACACAAGCAAACATTATGCCAGAGCAGACCACGTGCAACACATAGCTCAAAAAGCCTGTGTGCCAAACAGTCACAGCCCATACGGCTTGACAACACACCTGCTACAGTTGTAATAGGTACCTCTATTGTCAGGTACACTGAGGTCCTGCTCACCAGGCTGAACAAGGTGAAGGTCACACTGAGATGCCCATCGGGCACTATGATCCACCACATAACTCAAGCATACAGGTCACTCCAAGGCATGTAGAAATATGACTCAGTCATTGTCTGTGCCAGTGTGTATGACCTGTGACACACCTCCCTGGACTACATGTTAGGGGACATAGAGGGGCTCTCTGAGCTTGTGGCACAGGCTGGTATGACCCTGACCTTGAGTAGCATCTTACCCTCTCCAAGAATGCTGCCACAATATGTAGACAGGATGATCAGTTTCTACAATTACCGTATGTTTCGGTGACATTCAAAGGGGATCCGATGCCTGTCAGCGTGGGATTACATGCTGGACAAGTCACATTGCTTTGCTAGGGACAGCTTGCACCTGTCACCCATGGGCCATTGTATATTGGCAGAGGCTCTTGCTACACACATAGTGCCTTTGTATCCAAGGCTGACATTACATAGCCACCTACACAGGTATCACACGGGATAGGACACTAATAGTAATGCTACTCAACACCAGCAGTGTAAACCTCAAGATGCATGCAGTGGAAACTGTCCTTAGCATGGGGAACAGCAATATCCATGCAGTAACAGACTCCTGGTACAAGGCTCCCAGGTGCACCCCATCACTGCCAGTCATACCTAGTCCATGCCCTAGTCCATTTGTAATGCTAGTCAGAGAGTGTTTGTCCTTCAACACACATTTACTGGTGTTTGCCATGACATATATCAAGGTTTGTGTGCTGTGCCTCTGTCTACCCGTGACATAAAGGTGATATCCAGGGTACACCTACCATCTCCCATCCAGTCATCATGATTCCTCTGGATGACAATCAATGAGGGACTCCCTGGATAACCTGCACTGGGAGTTTAGTCGTGAGTGGATTGAGCTTCTGGGTTATGGATCAATCGGTACAGCATGTCCTGTTTATGTCTGTGCTGGGATTCAGGCCTGTCATCTGCATAGGTCACCAGCATTCAGATTTTACATGGTGCCAAATGTCCATTGATACCAGCTTGGTCATGGCTTTATACATCAGGCACAGATCACCTCCAGCCAGGCGGTATGGCACTGTGTGGAGCTGCAGTTTGTTTAATCAGGCGACACATGGCATCTGTTACAGCTCTGCGATCCTCCTGGTGGGGTATTTGTGGGGTCTTTCCAGTTGATGCAGGTGTCAAGGGCCATTGTACGCAATTGTGAGTCTGCTGATGGATGACTGGAGAGGCACATTGGCCTGCCCTGACCTAGCTGTGCTTACCTTCATGATTAGGTGGGTATATGGTATGTTTCTGTAACCACTACAGACACATGGTTGTCACATGCAGGATATCTATCACCTTGTGTCCCCAGGTCTCTTATTGCTCCTGATGTACTTACTGGGTTAACACCTATGTGGTAATTTCTGGCCATGTACTGTGTTTCCACAGGGGATGACTATACACTATTCTGCATTTAGCTTGTTGACATGGCTGTGGCACCACTTGTCTGTTTCTATGTGTGCCTTTTGTAGGATGCTTGTGTCAGCTGGAGGGTCTGATATGGTGGGCAGTTTGTAGTCTTCTGCGAACCTGTTCAGACAGAGTCCTTCCATGTTGGCCTGTACCTATGTGACATATATAGCATACAAGAGAGGTCCCAGGACCATGCCTTGTGGGATGCCAGTTGTACCTGGTTTGCAGTCTGACATGGCTGCAGCATGTCTGACCAGGTCAGTTCTGTCCTTGAGCTGGTTTGCAACCCATCTACTTGGATAGGGGGTTTATAGTTAGGCTGGTGAACTTATCTGTACTGACCAACTAGGGTATTGTATGGAAGGGTTTAGCAGGGTCCAGATAGGCTGTGTGATCCGCATTCCCCACATCAATGGCCTTGGTGCACATTTCACATGAGTCAGACATGTTTAAGGGGCAGGATCTGCCCTATGAAAGCCACACTGGGTAGGATCCAATGTCTGTAGGTACCCAATCTCATTATTCCTGGGATCCATGATCATCCTCTCCATTACTTTGCCAACCTAAATAGTCAGGGTAGAGGGGTGATAGTTTGCAGTATCCATTCAGGCACCACCTTTGTGGTAAGGGATCACTGTTGTTGTACACTGCTCTTTAGGTACATATCCTGTGGTAAGACTGATATTGCGCAGTAGTGCTATTTGGTGTTCCATTCTTCTTACAGTACTTGTTGGACACAACCCAGGACACCTTCTGGTACCATTGATGCTGTGTGGTGTGCTTTGTAGATGCTGGCTGTTACCTCAGCATCTGCAATGTCAGGGGGCCAGCACTCTGCTGGGATAGATATTTGGCAGTATGGTGCTGGTGGGGAGTTTGCAAAGAATCTGTTAGGTTGGATGTTGGCAATGTGTGTGGGTTTGGTGTATTGTTTGTGATATTTGAGTACTGCAGAGCATATCTTTGGATTATCACCATGGTTTCTACCATCAGGTAGGACAGCTGTGTGATAATCCTTTGTGTCCCACACAATTTGTATCGTCATAGGTTCATAGGTTCATACTAGACTATCTGCCCCGGCCATGTTTGAGCATGGACAGACTGTGTGTGAGTTTCGACACCCCTTGCAATGTGCGTATTATGCCCATTTAGGGTTTACTTTACTAGATGTGACACAGGGATGGCCCCCAGTGTACACCTACTATCTCCCATGCACTTCATCAGATTTCTCTTATTGAGTATGAGTGTGGAGCTCAGCCTATCATGGACTGGAATTCTGTTCCAGAGTGTAAGGAGCCTCAGGGTTATGGATATGTCCCTCCAGCACATCCTATTTATCTATGTGTGGAGGTTCAGATATCTCACTGTGGTGTCTCTGCTGGATTTGGGGTTTCTGCAGTGGAGCATGTCCATTAATTCTGGATTGGGCATGGCCTTGTACATCAGGCATACATCGCCTCTGACTGGGCAGTATGCCTGTGAATTGGGCTGTGGTCTCTTCAGCCAGGCAGCAGATGACAAATGTTTGGACCCTTTATCCTGTTGGTGAGGTACATTTGGGGTCTTTCTAACTGCTGCAGGTGTAAGGTAAGGTACATCCGAACTGGGGCAATGTTTTCACGTATGAGCCTGATAAGGGAAGAGTATGGGGGCACAGTGACCTCTCTTGATCTACATGCGCATCCTTTCATATTAAGGTGGGCAATATAGCAGGTCTTCCTGGCCACCTTGGCAATGTGAGTGTCACATGACGGGTTACCGTCCACTTGTGTCCCTAGGTCCCTGATTACTTCTTCCATACATAATGGATTGCCACCTATGTCATACTTTGTGTGTGCCTTGTTTGGTATTTGTTGAGATATTCATACTCTGCAGTGTCTTCAGGAAGGCTGGCAGGGGTTCCTGGGTTTGTGAGTGTGGTCTGTAGCAGGCTGCAAACAGGGACGCAGTTTGAGCCACTGTTACTTGCCCGTGGATAGTCCATGCTGCTTCTTGCTGTGGTACCAACCTGTGGGTGTGGTTATCCTTGACAATTACTGATAGCCACACTCCTATTGTAGTGTGTTCCATGTTTTGGAGCTGTAGAGCATGGTATGAGGCATAACCTGGTAGTATTAGGGTGCTCTTCTGGGCCTTGACCCAGGTTTCTGTTACAGAACAGATATTACCATTCTCCATGCTGTGGTGGGTTTGGTCTGCATGCACTTTGCAGATTAGACTTCTGGCGTTGGGTAGCATTGCGTCCAGGTTGTTATCCCTTGTGCTACCTATGGTGGTGGGTTTGTGTTTCCAGCCCTACCTATTCAAGGCACAGTGGGGGTGACAACAGCTTTTGCCAGTATCCACACAGCCAGGTGTGCTGGGTGCATGCCATCCCTAGCAGGTGGGGCATCATGTCTTGCTCAGCATGTCATCCCAGGCCGTCAGCCATTTGTTCCCCCTTGCTAACAGCAATACTTCAGCCAATTATTGTACTTGATCTTGTTGTCTTCATAGTGTGGCATCATGCTTGGTGAGGGTGAGATGTTAGGCAGGGTCTTCATGTTTGCATATACTAGATGGTGTTACATTGCTTAAAACATGGCAATCACGCCTCAGGTGGTGCTGCAGGGCTGCCTCTGTCGGATGCACATACTACACTCCCTGTACATGTTTGAGAGCAGGTTGTGTCATGTTAGGCATCCCTGTTACTATATGAGTGAGTCAGAGAGGGGTATCAATCCCAGGGTTGCTACTGAGCCAGTGTACGTGCTATGCGTTGCCTCTTTGCCAAGGCCAGGGCATACTGGGCACGCCTCCTTCTGCCTACTGGAGCAGGCTCAGGTTGTTCCTCCTCCGAGTCACGCTCTGCCTGTGATGGCCTTGGCAATGGTGGGGGGCTGTTTGTCCTGGCCCTATGCTGGTCCTGCTGCAGCTGTTTTTACAGAATCATATTATGTAGCATAGCACATACCATGACAATTTGGGTACATGTAGTTGGTGAGTACTGCAAGGCTCCACCAGATGTGTCCAGGCACTGGAACCATGACTTGAGCAGCCCAAACACACGGTCTATTACATTTTGTGTTTGTGCGTGTGCCTCATTATGGTGTTCCTGTTCAGGTGTGTGCGTTTCTGATGGGTGTCATCAGCCACGGCTCCAGTGCATATCCAGCATCCCCCACTAGGTGACCATGTGGGATGTCCCCATTGGCAAATGTCTGATACAGCTGCGTCAAATGCCAGATATGGGAATCATGGTAGCTCCCAGGGCAGCCAGCACACACATTCATTATTATGTCTTGGGCATCACACACGACCTGGCAGTTGATGGAGGGGAAGCCCTTGCGGTTAATGTAGGCCCTACCCCACTCACCGGCTGGTGCTTTGATGCGTATGTGCGTGCAGTCTATTGCACCCACTAACTCAGGGTATTCCGCTATTTGATGGAAGAGATGCATATTGCTGGCCAATACCTCATGAGAATTGGGGAAATATACATGCTCACCGACATGTGCTGACATGGCATCCAGGAACTGGTGCAGTACCCTGGAGGCTGATGCCTGTGATATCCCCATCATATCACCAGTTGGTCCCTGGAAGGTACCTGTTGCTAGTATTCTTAGGCCAACACATACCTTGGTTTCCACTGGGATGGGTTCCCCTCTGTTGGTTCTGTGTGTGAGGCGTGGTCTGCACAGCTCAACAATTTGCTGCAGGAGGTCTCTGTCCACTCTATAGCGCTCCACTATCTCCAGCTCATGTAACCCCTGGTAGGTGACCCTGGGCCTGTACAATCTTCTCTGTCTCCTCACTGTGGGTTGTCTGGCAGCATTTGCATTGTCACCACCCTCAGCAAGTCTCCTATGTCTCCTTATAGCAGCTATGGCAGCCCCTAGCATGTTTGGTCTGAGTGCAGCTTTTTCAGTTTTCACTTCTAATAGCTTACTCCTGTCTTGCATTGTCTCTTGAGAGAAACATACTGCAATGCTATTTGCAGGGTTTTAAGTGCTGGGCTGGGCTAGTATTCTGTCTGTGTAATTGCCTGCTTCTAATTGTTTTCACCTGCTAGCTCTACCAGTATTCCCTGCTAGCTTCCTACTATTTCTTCTGCTTCCTTTTTCCTCTCTGTTTCCTCAGGGGGGAGCAGACCGCATACCAGTGGAAACACGTTCACAGTGGCTGCCACACGTGCACACATGCTTACACGGACTAGAATCTGCTTATTCGGGTTAAAACACGTGCACACCAGCACAAACAGTTTTATAGATCTTTACACAGGCTCCTACATGCTTACTCTGCCTTACACGCGTGCAATCTGTCTTACTCGCGCCTCCCAGCGCGCACACGCGCACATGCATGCACAGCAAGAAACTTTGGTGTTGGCCACAGTGTACACCTTCCATTTCTTGACTTTCCCTTGCTTATCTGTTGACACTCCTCTTTCTATGCTATGTGATTGACATCTTTCACATACCACTTTGCTCCAATGAGCTTGATTTCTTCTTGACATTCCCCCCTGTGATGTTACCTATCTCCTACTCTGTTACTCCCCCTTATCTAACTCTTACACTACACGGAATGTGCTCATTTGCTATGTGACAGTGTGATTCACTATCCTACCACTCATTTACATAGGATTGCCTACTAATGCTTAGTTACGTGTCTTACACTCAGCTTCCCCCCTTAGCAACCACTAAACGGTGGCCATATTGTTTTCGGTCTGCTAGTCCCTGCATTGCAAATCCATGCGTTGCATAAAACCCACATTTGTGGGTTTCAAACCTTTATTTTTATGTTTTATTTAGCACAGCCCATTTGCGCGGGGCTGCGCTGCGTTTAAACCTCGCCGATCGCCAAAAAAAAAATATTTTATTTCATGTTTGCATCGGGTTACCATGCCAATGGCCACATATTTGGCTATTGGCATGCTGCCTGCTACATATGCACACTTTATTTGGAGCTGTCATGGCTCCATTGTGTTATTTGCAGTAACGTATTCAGTTGTCAACTGAGTACATTTCTGCACCTAACACGACTCTTACACGGGCTGGTTTCAGCTTTGTGGATCGCTAATCTACTTCATTTGCATGCCTTTCAGCTGCAAGTGAGGTAATTAGCATATCCACGCCCTGCCCGTGTAAGGGCTGTTTTAGTTGGTCTCTTACACGGGATTTCGGGCTGTTCCTGGATCGCGATGGCTGCATGGAGTCTTACACGACTTTTAGACTCCGTGCAAGCCATTGTGACTCCTGCCCCATGTCTTTTGTCTACTAAACTGATAAAATAATTATCAATCATAAGATACTGTTGTGATCGTTCTAGCCTTTTAGTAATCAAAATTATTGAATGCTACATAAACTCTTGTATCTTATGCAGCACTTATTTGGCTTTCTTTGGCATCTTGGCTTCCTTAGGTCAGTATATCTTTTTTTTTTCCAACAAATGAAATATATCAGATATATATAACTTGTATAACATGCTCACCCTAACTCAGTCTCTAATCTACTTATTTAAGTTTCTTGTATATCTACATTATGTCTTATCAGGACATACCTCTAAAAGTCTTCATGCAGGAAATCTAGACAAAGCCTGACTTAATGGGAGACAAAGGCCCAAAAATAGGAACAGATTTTAAATATCGCTCTTATAAACTTAGAACGTTGATGCAATAACAGTGTTTATGTTAACATGCATCTTATGAAGAATTTGAAGTCTGAAAGTCAAATGTGTGTCATTATTTAGTGACTTTGATACTCAGATCATCCCAGTGATTTGCCAGAAAACCACAAATGTTTTTTGAGGAACAGACCTAAAATATGAGGCAAAAATCTAGACCTTTTGTGAAAATCTGGACAGTTGAGAGGTATGTATCAAGAATCCTTAAAATGTTATCAAATTTTATTTATTTATTTATTTAGCCAAGCATGTATATCATTTAATATTGCTTAGCTTGCTTGCTGTGTCTTTGGATTTATTACTAGCACTAAAACTCTTCTTTGTGCATTTATTATGATAAAGTTATAAAGTTTGTATCGGTATCAACTTCTTTATCAATTGAACATTTTCAAGAAGACAGCTTCAGCAACTGATTGATTGTCATGATGTTCCATAACTCAAGCTTTGGTTTTTTTTCTTCAAAAAATTCGGTCAGCCTCCAGAGTTTGACACTATCACAAGTTGCTATTAGGATATGCCGTTACTTTAAACAACAAAATGTGAATCTCACTATGTGGGATCTTTAGTAATTTTAATGTTAATAAACTGAAATGTTTCAGTGTTATAAAACTTAAGTATTGTTGCCCACTGTACCAGTTGTTATGCCTCGGAAACTCTTAATGAATGAAATTTATAAAGACATGCCATTGAACTCTTCATATTGGAAAGATCTTGATTCTGCTCTCTCAAGTGGCACCTTGCAGATCTGCCTTTGAAAATCTACTTTTCAGTGTATTCCTTTAAAAAATTTTGCTAAAAACTTTGCTTGATAATATATTATAATGCATATTTAATTCATACAAAGAATGTTGCTTACTTTCCAGGCCTACTTCCAACCTGATTATCTTGTAAGAATCCAGATAATGAAATTAAGCACACATTTTGAAAGCACATTTCTTTATAATTTGTGATCTTAAATTACTGCTAAGGATGATTGTGCTCATATTATGGAAGATAAATTGACTTGGCAACAAACTTTATTAAATTTTAACTTAAAAAGCTTGAAAAATAATTACTATTTAATTATTTTACTATTGCTGCTTTGATGATTTTTATTAATCAATAGACCTGCATTCAGAAACTAATTTAGAAAAGTCTTATAGGGTCATAGGTTCATAGAAGGTTAGTAGACTAATGAACTTAGAACACTTACAAGCCTAGCCATATTTATCCGGCGTTGTCTCAATTGTTGGTAGTTAGGTAAATGAAGTTTGCAAAGGTAAGGGTTTATGGTAGTTAATATCGACTTCCTCTGTCCAGGAGGGACATGGGCACCACCCCAGGAGTGAATTTGCAGCCACCCATCCATAGATATAGTTTGTGTTGAAAGAGAGTCAGGGATGGTCTCTGTTTCACATTATTATTTCAGAGAAGTGATAGTCTCTGGGAGAGGTATCTATCTCTCCAGCATGACCCATTCATGTCAGAGGCTAGGTTAAGATCCCTGGAGTGACCTATGAATGTGTAGCATTTACATCAGGGCTGGGTCACAGAATGATTTGTAAGCCAGGCACAGATCACCCCTTAGCAACCTGTATGAGACAGTGTACAGTGACAAGGCTTTCAGTCTTTCTGCATAAGACTTGTTTTGTGTACCCTGTAATTTCTTGGTGAGAAACCTGTCTGGTCTCTCCAATTGTTGCAGGTGCCTGGTGAGCTGCATGCAAAAAGGAGCATTCCACTCAAATATTGATCTGATGAGGGCTGAGTATAATGGAATTATAACATCCTTAGATCTAGATGCAATGCCTTTACTTACACAATGTGTCACATAAAAGGATTTTCTTATTATTGTGGCTATGTGGTGGTCAAAGCTCAGATTGCTATAAATCTGAGTACCAGATCATGTACCACTGGGTCTACACTTAAATGGGTGTTATCTATAATGTAATTGGCAGGGATATCAGCTTTCCCAAAGGGAATAATAATGCCAGTTTTGCATTTAGCTTTAGTCTGTGGCTTTGGCACCAATCATATCTCTGCATTAACCCTGTGTACAGTATATTAATATAATTGGCGGACTAAATTATTGCACCCAATTTGTAATCATCAGCAAACTTGGTCAGCCACAGGTCATTCAAGTTTGCTTGGACTTCTGATAAATTCAGAACAGTAAAGGGACCAACACTGAACCCTTTGGTATGCCACAAGTGACTGGTCTTTTGTTACAGGTGAAGTCACCCACTTTGTCATAATGTGTCCTGTCAGTGAGCCGGTTGGCTACTCATCTGGTAATGTATGTATTAATTCCAAATTGGGAGAGTTTCTCTGTAATATCTGAGTGAGGGACTGTGTCAAATGCCTTGGCTAGGTCAAGGTTGGCATTATGCACTGTCTTTCCCTCATCCAGGGCCTTGGTGACTTTCTCGAAGAAGTCAACTATGTTTAACAGGCATGAACTAACTTTAACAAATCTGCACTGGGTTGGGTCCAGAGTTTGGAGATTACCTATGTCCTTGTTAATAAGATTCATACTGATTCTTTCCATGGCCTTGTAAATGAGGCTAGTCAAACTTATGGACCTTTAATTCTCAGGGTTGGTTGATGATCCCCCTTTGTGCAGAGGGATTACTGTTGCAGTCCTCCATTCTACTGGAACATGGCCAGTTTATAGGCTGTAGTTAAACAAGGATCCAAGTGGGTCTGCTAGGTCATATTTTAAGTTGTGTTAAAGGCAACCGAGGAAGTTGTCTGGTCCCACTGATGTCATGTTTTTGGCCATGGGGATGACACAGATGACCTGCTCTCTTGACATAAGAGGCTGAGTAATGGGGGCAGGTATACTTTGGGGAATGACTGGAGGGGACAGGCAGTTATGTTTGCTCCAAATATGTCAGCTAGCAGGTTGGCTATTACCTCAGGTTGCATATGGGGGGTACCATAAACAACCAGTTCAGCACATAGCTGGATATTCCCTTTTAGATTTTGGAAGTGGATAAAGAATGCCTTGTGATTATCCTTAGATAGACAGAAATTGTTTGCTTCATAATTAGCTTTGGAGGACTTGATAAAATCTCTAATTCATTTGTTTAAGCTAGAGAGGTATTTCTTACTCTGCTGAGCCAGTTCCCTCTTGTTCTTGGACATTAGTATCTTTCTCTTGTTGTATAGCCTGTTTATACTAGGGGCCCACCAGGGTGACCTGTTTTTTCAACAATATCTGATTTTAATCCAGTTAGGTACAGCTGATTCTATATAACTGTTTAAGTGGTTATACAGGGCATTGGTATACACTTCTGCATAGGAATCCATGTTATCTGTGTTCGAAGGGGCATTGAAACATCTTATACCATCACTTAGTAGGAAGTAATTTGTCTTTGAAAAATTCTAAAGCATTTTTTTTAACTTGATGGGGTATCTGGTCTTAAATTACATCTAACAAGACTGATTTATGGTCTGATTTTATCAGGGAGGACATCACACGGGGGGGTGAAATACTCTCCCATGTTAGTGAGTACTGTGTTCAGGACATTTGAGTCTTTTTTGGGTATGCTGACTAGCTGTTCCAAAGCATTTGCATTGACAAAGTCCAAGGACCTGTGAGCCAGCATGTTTGTGGTAGTGTATGTTTCCCAGTCAATGGTTGGGTAATTAAAATCACCCATAAGTAAGGTGCTGGACTGTATGGCAAGTGACTCCAGTAAGTCCAGATATACGGTATGTTTTTCCTGTTTCATGATGGAGGACTTATATCTAGCTATGATGTGGTAGGGGGCTTTGTCTATAGTTAATTGGAGATAGAGTAGCTGAAGAGAGTCATACTGTATGAGCAGTCTTGAGGTGTACTTATCCTTAATGAAGATGGATACACCTCCTTCTTTGATTCTTTCATGCTCAGTTTGTGATCTGAATGTATGGTAGGCATTTTAGCCCTGCACAGCTGGAGTGCTTTCCCTCCTTTGAACCATGTCTTGGTGACTACACAGATGTCAGCATCTTCCAAAGTGAGGAGTGCTTCCAGGGAGAGCAGTTTCTTGTTTAAACTCCTAGCATTAAGCTGCAGTACTTTTAGGTTATCTACAGAGGATTTTGTTATGTTGGGAGTTTGTTTATTTTGACACAGCCTAAAAAGGCAGAATATGGGTGGCTAATGCCTTTGCCAGTATCTGAAAGCCTAGAGGAGACAGGTTCAAATCATAGATTCATAGGTTCATAGGTAGGTACTAGGCTATTGGCCCTAGGGCCTATATAAGCCAAGCCAAAAAGGTAGCCTGGCATTTGCCATCCAAGAAAATTATTTTCCTGTGCTACTGTCGAGCAGAGCCACAGAAGTGATCCCCGGGGTGAATTTCCTATTTCCCATTCAATTATCAAGATTTTTCTTGAAGAGTGCTAATGAGGAGATTTGTTTGATATAGATAGGTAGTTTGTTCCAGAGTATGGGGAGTCTCTGGGACAGGAATCTATCCCTCCAGCATGTTCTGTTTATTGTGGTGACCAGGTTTAGGTCCCTAGAGTGTGTAGCTTGGAGGGATTGGGATTTCTTTAAGTAGAGCATGTCAAAAAGCTCTGGGTTTGACATAGCTTTGTATGTTAGGCAGAGATCGCCTCTGAGTAGGCGATATGCGATGGGGTAAAGCTGGAGTTTTTTGAGACGGTCTGCGTAGGGCATCTGTTTGAGGCCAGTAATCATCTTTGTGAGGTATTTCTGTGGCCTTTCCAGTAGTTGTAGATGTCTTGTGAGGTACATACCAAAAGGGTTGTAATGAGTGATAAGTAGAGGGGAACAATGACCTCTTTTTTTCCTGGATGAGAAACATTTTGTGATGAGATATCTGGCAAAGCAGCATTACCTGTCGACCATGTCTTTCCAATCTGCTAGATATTGGATCCCATTGGACTGACACCAGAAACTAATTCAATTGTTAA
The DNA here is from genome assembly GCF_019279795.1 of Protopterus annectens. Classification (NCBI taxonomy): domain Eukaryota; kingdom Metazoa; phylum Chordata; order Ceratodontiformes; family Protopteridae; genus Protopterus; species Protopterus annectens. Next base: position 437,096,072 of record NC_056729.1, on the reverse strand, counting down.
AGTCAGTCATTTCTGGCTTGTATTGTGGCATCATCCTTGGAGAAGGTAGAATATTCTTAAGGCTAGACTTATACTTGCCTGTGATACATAATCTGAGAGCTCAGTCATATCTCCCTTCATACAGTCCATTCAGGTACATCTCAATTCATTCACCTCCACACTGACTATGACAGAGTCATACTGGTACTTGTGGATGAGTGACTTGAGTGCTTGAGTGACTTGACGGATCCTGGCACCTGACTGACAGTTAACAGTAACCAGCTCCTTATCCAGCCTGGTGAAGGGAACATCAGTGTGTCTCACAATGAAGTCATCTATGACCAATACATTAGGTTTTCTGGTATTAAACCTTATAGGCTTATTTGCTCGCGTGCATATGTGTGTGTGTGTGTGTGTGTGTGTGTGTGTGTGTGTGTGTGTGTGTGTGTGTGTGTCTGTGTTATTATGTGTTGTGTTGTTTTTTTCATTGTTATGTGTGTAAGTGGTATCCATTTAGTAGGCCTCTGATATTTTGATAAGTTACTACTGAGTACCTCCACATATGTGGGTTTATGTGTTGTGTCCTTATTTAGTGTGGAAGTGTGTGTGTGTGTGTGTGTGTGTGTGTGTGTGCTGACAACCTGTTTGGTATTTTATTTATCCTCGTGTTAAAATCTTGCTTCCAATTTCATAGTGTAACTACATCTCATATAAAGTATTTGTTTGCTTCAGTAGTAAGTGGTTGTCAGTATACAAGAGACGATTGCTACATTACCTCAGGATGCCCATGTCTATCAGGCTGGCCAGACAAATGATGAGAAACTGCCCATCCATGATATCAGGCTCTTACTGTATGTTTTATTACGGAAGGGAATGGATTAATTTGACAGGCCTGTGATGTTAGTGCTGAGACTACAGGAACTATACTTTGTGTAGTCTAAGGATGATCATAGGTTCATAGGTTCATAGGTTCATAGGTTAGTACTAGGCTAACTGCTCTTGTGAGCCATTTCAAGCCTAGCCAATTATCTCTTGTGAGACTCCAACCCTGCACCTTGTGTTTGTAAGGCAAATACCTTAACCATTAGGCCACCCTCCCAATTAGGCAATGCTGCCCAGTGCACAGCTGGGTTGCTCCTAGGGCAGCAGAAAATCTTAGCAGGGTTTCATTGGCAGCTGTTCTTCATCTTCTTAAAAATACCATAATTCATACAAATGTTCTAATAAGTTTAAGAATGAGTTTGATGATTTTAAAGTGATTAAAAAATCATGTTTGAAATTATCTGTGCTCCTTAACTTCTACTTTGATTGTGCCTTTAGATGTTTTTATGTGTCAGTTGAGTTTGCATGAAGGTAACATTTATAAACTGAGCTTGTCTGATTATAGTCAAGAATCTTCGCTTCATTGTGTAGGAAGTCAAGAAAATATTTATGTATTCCAAACATTATTTTCCCTTATTCACATCTTAATCTGAATATTTATTAATTAATTAATTTGTTTGCTTGCTTATTTCTTTCCCCTTCCCCATCTCCTAGGGACACTGTCTTATGGCTCTACTGCCTGCATCCTATTAGACCATTTGTTCCACAGAAGTTGGGGGTGGTCTATGAAAGAACCTTATGGTCTATTCTTTCCTGTTCAGAAAGTAACATGTACCTATCCTTTCCTCATCAGTGACAGTCAGGTAACAAGAATGGATGAGTTTGTTGGTCCCTCAGAGCAGCCTTCCCGTGTTGCCTACAGATTCACCATAGTTGCCTAGCCAGTGGAGTAGGAGGAGTTTTTGCTCCAATGCAAGCCTTACATACTGTAAATTAACAGGAAATTCCTTGCTTAATACAACAGTAGCCAACATGGCCACTTCAGGTGGGTGATACATCCAGCCACCACCAGGTGTTGCCAGTGCCACAAATGTAGAAGGGTCTATATTATATAAATGAAGCATTAAAATGTCAGCTCACCTCTGATCGACCCTTATTTCTCGAAGCTGCACAACATCGAATGGCCAAATCATTGATTTCTTTCCAAGGGAAAGAAATCGGTTGGCCGTTCTTTTAAATCCGCCCTTTCCCCAACTGTAGTGAGATCTCGGAGTTAGTATATTTAGTTAGGGGGGTGTGGGGGGCACAGTCCCCTGCATTGGGGGGTGTGGGGGTGAAGCCCCCCACTTTAATAGTGTTTATTGTAATGCGGTGTGTGTGTGTTTGGGCTACCGATTTCTTTCCCTTGGAAATAAATAGATGATTTGAGGGCTCGATGTTGTGCAGTTTTGAGAAATAGGGGTCAATCAAAAGTAAGTCAACATTTTAATGCTTTGTTTATATAATACAAACTCACCTAGAAGCCTCCCTCTCATGAGTGTGACTAAGCCTGCATCAGGTGCTCAAGTATATTCCCTACATGGTCTCCCAGACACACACACTGCTGATTGAGCACAAAAAGTCTGGACTTAGCCAGGGCTATTTGCCATGAGGCCTGCTGAGTCTATAGTTGATGTTTTATAGGTTTTTTTTGTTTGTACTGTTATTTCTGTATTATGTAGCATAAAATTATTATTTATTTATTGGTTTGTTTTCATTTGTTGACTAAGAGTCTAACTGGGGTCAGACAGCCACTTTTCAGCAGAGGTCTGAGAAGAAAGTTATATGTGATTGCTTTGTAATATATTTAGGAATGTCTCATGAAATACCAAATGTTCAAAGAGCAAATGTAATAAGATCAATAATTTTAGAGTGAATTTAAAATTATCAAAAAAAAGCAATATTAAAACTAATCACTTCACAGGGGAGCAAATCTACCCTGCATCCCCATACCACCTGCTAATTATATATACCATCGCTGATATCACACAACAGCCGAATAAGGACAAATTCCCTTACTCCTCTACAACACGATCTCAGCAAAAAGCAGCCAGATAAAATCCCATTAAGGAGAATGTTCACTTTTTTTACAGCAGTGAAAGGTGTTCACTCATATGAGTGCGTTTCTAAACTGTAATCGTATATATATATATATATATATATATATATATATATATATATATATACAATTCCGAAATTCTGAAAGCATTCTTTTTCATGTATAAAGAGCACAAGTGATTATATATAAGCATGAAAAATCAAAAATGTTAATAATCGAGGAGACTGTGCTAGTAGGAAAAGGTTTCCAGCAAGGATGATATACATTGAAAATAAGATGGGGGAAATGTTAATTAATAGAATACAGGAACATCTTAGTGAGTATAGTCCACTCTTTTGTATACATACACATGTTTTTAGTGGAAACATTTTTGACAAAAGGAGACTCTTCAAACTTTTAACTGCTTTTGGGTGTATCTTGTACCCTCAATATACAAGTCTGTGTCTCCAAAATAATTACACATATTCTCATCACAGTCTCATTAAATAATACTGGAAAATTACATGTAAAATACGTTTAAAGACTGTGCTTAGTTCCAATGTGAAAGCAGTAAGTGCACTGGGAAATTGTTATAATAACATCAGTTTATAACATCACTGTTAAAATCACCAAAATGAAGTACCACCAGGAGTAATGTAGAAAAAGACTTTAATCACCACAGGTTAAGCGCTTTTGACCTTGCTAGAAGGCCTTCCTCAGAAAAAACTAAACTTACACACCAAAGCCATTTTTTAATTCCTACCAATTAAATATCAACCAATCGAATAAACACTTAGCTAAATACATTCAAAAATACTAACAGGTCTATATTTAAAAAGGCACACACCTATATAAAAAAATGTAAACATTCAAATAGAAAAATAAAATGAAAATAAAAATACATTGTGTATATCATTTTCATTTACACTTATCATAAATACATTTTCTTTGTAAAACTATTTTGTAATTAACTCCAGCATTTAAGCCTGGTGCATTCTAAGCATTAAACAATACTTGCCACCAGAGCTCTCTGTAGTTTAACTCTGCCTCCCTATCTCCATTAAAATTAATGTGATCCATAACAGCAAAATAAAACTTTGGGCAGGATTCATGAAGGCTTGCACGGAGTCTAAGAGTAGTGTAAGACTCCATGCAGCCTTCACGATCCAGGAACAGCCCTAAATTCTGTGTAAGAGACCAGCTAAAACGTCTCTTACATGGAGTGGGCGTGGATATGCTAATCACCTCACTTGCAGCCCAAAGGCATGCAAATGAGGTAGATTAGCGATCCAGAAAGCCCAAAGCAGCCTGTGTAAGAGCCGTTTTAGCTGCAGAAATGTACTCAGTTGACAACTGAGTACGTTTCTGCAAAAATCACAATGGAGCCAATGGAGCCATGTCAACTCCAAATAAAGGGTGCATATGTGTCAGGCAGCATGCCAATGGCCAAATATGTGGCCATTGGCAAGGTACCCCGATGCAAATATCAAAAACGGGCTGCGCTGTATAAAACATAAAAATGAAGGTTATAAACCCACAAATGTGGCTTTTATGCAATACATGGATTTACAAAGCAGGGACCAGCAGACCAAAAACAACATGGCCACCATTTAGTGGTTGCTAAGGGGGGAAGCTGAGTCTAAGACATGTAACTAAGCATTAGTAGGCAATCTGATGTAAATGAGTGTTAGGATACTGAATTCCACTGTCACATAGCAAATGAACACATTCTGAGTAGTGTAACAGATACATAAGGGGGAGGAATAGAGTAGGAGATAGGTGACATCACAGGGAGGAATGGTAGAAAGAAATGCAGTTCATTGGAGGTCAGTGTTACATGACAGATGTCAGACACATATCATGGAAAGAGGAGTGTCACAACATAAGCATGGGAAAGTCAAGAAATGGAAGGTGTACACTGTTGCTTACACCAAAGTTTCTTGCTAGACGTGCATGCGCATGTGTGCGCACCATGAAGCACGAGTAGGGCAGTGTGCACAAGTGTAAGGCAGACTGAGCATATGGGAGCCTGTTGGCAGACTTGTAACACTGTTTGCACTGGTGTGCACGCGTTTTAACCTGAATAAGCAGATTCTGAACCGTGTAAGCATGTGTGCGCGCGTGTAAGCCACTGTGAGCATGTTTCTGCTGGTATGCGCGTTGCTCCCCCCTGAGGAAACAGAAAGGAAAAAGGAAGCAACAGAATTAGTAGGAAGCTAGCAGGGAATACTGCTGGAGCTAGCAGGTGAAAACAATTAGAAGCAGGCAATTACACAGGCAGAATAGTAGCTCAGCCAAGCACTTAAAACTCTGCAAACAGCAGTGCAGGATGTTTCTCTCAAGAGACACTGCAAGACAGGAGTAAGCTATTAGAAGTGAAAACTGAAAAAGCTGAACTCAGAGCAGAAATGCTAGGGGCTGTGATAGCTGTCATAAAGAGACATAGGCTACTTGCTGAGGGTGGTGACAATGCAAATGGTGCCAGACAACCCACAGTGAGGAGACGGAGAAGAGTGTACAGGCCCAGGGTCACATACCACGGGTTACATGAGCTGGAGATAGCTGAGCGCTATAGAGTGGACAGAGACCTCCTGCAGCCAATTGTCGAGCTGTGCAGGCCACACCTCACACACAGAACCAAGAGAGGGGAACCCATCCCAGTGGAAACCAAGGTATGTGTTGGCATAAGAATACTAGCAACAGGTACCTTACAGAGACCAACTGGTGATATGATGGGGATATCACAGGCATCAGCCTCCAGGGTACTGCACCAGTTCCTGGATGCCATGTCATTACATGTCGGTGATCATGTATATTTCCCCAATGCCCGTGAGGTATTGACCAGCAATATGCGTCTCTTCCAGCAAATAGCGGAATACCCTGAGGTAGTGGGTGCAATAGACTGCATGCACATATGCATCAAAGCACCAGCCGGTGAGCGGGGTAGGGCCTACATTAACCACAAGGGCTTCCCCTCCATCAACTGCCAGGTCATGTGTGATGCCCAGGGCATAATAATGAATGAGTGTGCTGGCTGCCCTGGGAGCTACCATAATTCCCATATCTGGCATTTGACGCAGCTGTACCAGACATTTGCCAATGGGGACATTCCACATGGACACCTAGTGGGGGATGCAGGTTATGCACTGGAGCCATGGCTGATGACACCCCTCAGAAACACACACACACCTGAACAGGAACACCATAATGAGACACTAGCACAAACACATAATGTAATAGAGCGTGTGTTTGGGCTGCTCAAGTCATGGTTCCGGTGTCTGGACACATCTGGAGGAGCCTTGCAGTACTCACCAACTACATGTACCCAAATTGGCATGGTATGTGCTATGCTACATAATATGATCTTGCGAAAACAGCTGCAGCAGGACCAGCATAGGGCCCGGCCAAACAGCCCCCCACCATTGCCAAGGCCATCACAGGCAGAGCGTGACTCAGAGGAGGAACAACCTGAGCCTGCCCCAGTAGGCAGAAGGAGGTGTGCCCAGTATGCCCTGGCCTTGGCAAAGAGGCAATGCATAGCACATACACTGGCTCAGTAGGAACCCTGGGATGGATACCCTTCTCTGACTCACTCATATAATAACAGGGATGCCTAAAATGACATAACCTGCTCTCAAACATGTACAGGGAGTGTAGTATGTGCATCCGACAGAGGCAGCCCTGCAGCACCACCTGAGGCATGAATGCCATGTGTTAAGCAATGTAACACCATGTAGTATATGCACACTTGATGACCCTGACTAACATCCTACCCTCACCAAGCATGATGCCACAATATGACGATGAGATGGTCAAGTGCAATAATTGGCTGAAGTATTGCAGTTAGTCAAAGGGGATCCAATGTGTGCCAGCCTGGTATGACATGCTGAGCATGACATGATGCTCCACCTGCTAGGGGTGGCATGCACCTATCAGTCCAGGCCTTATGGATACTGGCAAAGGCTGCTGTTACCCACAGCGTGCCCTGAATAGGTAAGGCTCAAAACACAAACCCACCTCCATAGGTATCACAAGGGATAAGAACCTTGATGTAATGCTACCCAATGCCAGAAGTCTAAACAGCAAGATGCATGTGCAGTCTAAACTCCCCCAGTATGGAGAATGTTGATATCTGTCCTGTAATAGAAAACTGGGTCAAGGCTCACAACAGCACCATAACACTACCAGGTTACACCTCATACTGTGCTGTACAGCCTCAAAACATGGAACAAGCTACAAAAGGAGGGTGACTAGCAATAATTGTCAAGGATAACCACACCCCCATGTTGGTACCACAACAAGAAGCAGCATGGACTAGGCATGGTCAAGTAACAGTGGCTAAAACTGCCTCCCAGTTTATAGCCTGCTACAGACTACCGTCCTAACACCAGGAACTGCACCTGGCCTATGTTGGAATACATGAATATATCAAGCCCTTCAAACCACAATATATTGTGTGACTAAAAATACCCAGACATAGACTGGGAGAATTATACTAGCTCCAACACTGTAGGACTAAAGTTCCTACAATCCATAAACCAAAATGCCCAGGAACAACGTACCACTCCCACAAGAGGGGTAAGCATACTGGATGTGATAATCAGCAACATGGGTACCGGATGGCAAGATGAGAAGTGTATCCCTCATTGGTAAGACCAGACCATAGAGTAATCACACTGGATATACACATCCTGACCACAGTCCCTGGCCAGAAAACCACAGTGAAAAACATGTGTAAAGCAAAAGTTGCACTCCTCCAAACTGATGTGGAATCCATTAAAGGCCCTGTGCAGGTGCAAAATATGGGTCACGCCTCAGAACCTGTTATACAGGCATTCCATGAACACTGCCAGGAATGCTTGGATTATGCAATCCCAAATAAAACCAAGACACAATGCCATACATGCAGGCATCTGGCATGGTGGACTCCAGCCATTACCAAACCATGCAAGAGAATGAGGAAGCTACTACATGATACAGCAAACATAAAAAGGGAAGTAATCACTGATCAGTAGTATGGCAATAAAATATGTCCACACATACAATTCACTAAGGCCAGCTACAACAAGTTGAATCTGTGAATCTTGAGGCAATGTTACACCTGCCCCAAGTACACAGACAACCCTGAACTCCCCCCAAGAAATACAAATATATGTGAGAGATGCAACCATTTATCCAAACCGGAGGCTGAGCTCCCTCAACTCAGTACTGTCAAAACTAGTCAGGAGGAGAAGGTAACCACACACACCACAAACCCAGTCCCACATACACCTATCACAACTGCAAACCAAAGACATAAACACAGAAACACATTCCCAGAGGCCCTAATTACAAACACACCACACCAACAGAGGCCTCCAAAGCAGACACCCAAGCAACCACAACCTCCACACATAGCACATGTAACACATAGTACACAAAGCTGGTGTGCCAAACAGTCACAGACCAGAAGGAGAAACAACATGCCTGATACAGTTGTAATAGGTGACTCCATAGACAGACACACTGCTGTCCCGCTCACCAGACTGAACAAGAGAAAGGGTACAGTAAGCTCCCTGTAGGCTGCTACAATATGCCACATAATGCAAGTACGCAGGTCACCCCAAAGCAAGTAGAAATATGATGCAGTCATTGTCCATGCTGGCGTGAATGACCTGAGATGTACCTCCCTGGACTACATGAAAAGAGACATAGATGTGCTCTCCGATTATGTAGTCCAGGCCGGTATGACACTGACCATTTGCAGCATCCTACCCTCACCAATAATGATGCCACAGTACAAACACAGAATGATCAGCTTTAACAAGTGGCACAAGTACTGGTGTCATTCCAAGGGGATCCAATGTCTGTCTGCTTGGGATGTCATGCTTGATAAGCCACGCAGCTGTTCCAGAGATGGCTTGCACCTGTTACCCCTGGGCGTCTGGATATTGGATAAGGCTTTTGCCACCTCCATAGAGCCTTTCATAGTCAAGGCTGAAAAGACTAACCCACCACCCTAGAAAACATAAGTGGAAAGAAACAGAAGGGTAATGCTGACCAATGCCAGACATGTAAACCTCAATATGCATGCTCCCGAGGCCCTCCCCAGTATGGAGAACATTGATGTCCATGCAGTGACAGAAACCTGCAGCGAGCCTCCTGACAGCACACCAGCACTACCAGGTTATACCTCATATCATGCTTTATGGCCCCAAAACCTGGACCAAAACATGAAAGGAGGGGGAGTATCCATATTCAGCACAGACACCCATACGTCCAGGTAACTGACAATGCACGGAGCATCGGAGACCACCCATGTGCAACTAACCATAGGCAAAACTGCTGTACAGTCTGTAGCATGCTACAGACCACACTCTCACACACAGGAACCCCACCCAGCTGTCCTCAAGACACTGGACAGTATGAATGTCCCACCAAATACCAAACAAGGTACTCAAAAATTACCACATAGGTTGTAAACCATTATGTATGGAAGGAGTAATCAGGGACCTAGGGACACATGTGGACAGTAACCTGTTATGTGACACTCACATTGCCAATGTGGCTAGGAAGACTGTCTATATTGGACACCGTATCATGAAAGGATTCTCATCTACGTCAACAGAGGTCATTGTGCCCCTATACTGTTTTCTTATCAGACCCATAATCTAGTACAATGCCTCATTTGGGATGTACCTTACCTGACACCTGCAGCAGTTAGAAAGACCTCAAAGGTACCTCACCAAGAGGATAAAGGGTCTCAAATATATGTCATATGCTGCCTGGCTGTAGACACCCCAGCTGAATGCAGTCACATACTGCCTACACAGAGGTGTTGTATGCCTGTTGTACAAGGCCATGTCCAACACAGGAGTAATGGACATGCTCCACCCTAGAAAACCCAAAGCCATTGGAGCTGTGAGAGTGAGAGATGTCAACCTCAACACATAATGAAATAGGATGTGCTGGAGGGACAGATACATAACCCTGAGGCCCCCTACACCCTGGAACAGATTCCCACTCCATGTTAGGCAAAGCCCCTCACTGACACTCTTCAACAGGAATCTTGCCAAGTGGATGGATGATTGTAGGTGTACACTGGGGTCTTCACTGTGTCACGTCCAGACAGAGGCACAGTAAAGTAAATCATAAATGGCCATAATATTCATATAGCAAGGGGTGGTGAAAGCCACACACACTCTGGCTAGGCTTATAAATGCCCTAGGGTGGATAGCCTAGTATGAACCTATGAACCTATGAAGATACAAATTGTACAGGACACTAAGGATAATCACCAGGCTTTCTTAACTGATGGTAGGAACCTTGTTGGGAATTCACAGATATGCTCGGAATCACTCAAATATTACAAACAACATACCAAACACACACACATATTGCCAACATCCAACCTGACAGGTGCAGTTCAAACCCCCCCCCCCAGAATGCAAAATATCTATCCCAGCAGACTGCTGGCCCCCTGATATTGCAGATGCTGAGGTAACAGCCAGCATCGACAAAGCAAAACACACAGCAGCAATGGTATGAGATGGTGTCCTGGGCTGAGTCCAACATGGACTCCAAGAAAAATGGAATGCCAAATCACACTACTGCTCAATGTCAGCCTTACCACAGGATATGTACCCAAAGAGCAGTGTACAACAACAGTGGTCTTTCTCAACAAAGGTGTTGCCTGAATGGATGCTGCAAACTACCACCCCAGAATCCTGACAAGCTTGGTCTGCACAGCTATGGAAAGGATCAGCATGTACCGCAGACATAAAGATATTGGGGACCTACTGACACCGGACCCTACCCAGTGTGGCTTTCTTAAGTGCAGATCCTGCCCCTTAAACATGTTTGACTCATTTGAAACAGTCATTAAGGTCATTGATGAGGGCAATGTGGTCCACACAGCGTAGCTGGACCTTGCAAAGGCTTCCATACAATACCCCACGTGTTCATTATAGATAAGCTCACCAGCTTAAATATAAAACCCTATGTCAGTAGAGGGGTTGCAAAACAGACCAAGGACAGAACTGACATGGTCAGACATGCTGCAGCCATCAAAAGGGACACATAGAAACAGACAACTGGTGCCATAGCCATGTTAGCAAGCTAATTGCAGAAAAGTGTATAGTCAACCCCTGTGGATATACAGTAAGTGCCCACCAATTACCACATAGGTGTTAACCCATTAAGTACTTAACATGTAATGAGAGACCTGGGGACACAGGTTGATAGATATCCTGCATTGGACAAGCATGTGGCTGTAGTGGTTACAGAAACATACCATATACCCACCTAATCATGAAGATTGTCAGATCTAGATAAGGGGAGGTCATTGTGGCTCTGCAGTCATCCTTCATCAGCGTTACAATTGACTACAATAGCCCCTGTGGGATGTACCTCAGCAGACACCTCCATCAACTGTAAAGTCCCCAAAAGTACCTCACCAGGAGTATCAAAGAGCTTGAACAGATGCCATGTGTTGCCTGATTAAACAAACTGCAGCTCCACACACTGCCATACTGCCCACCCAGAGGCAAGCTGTGCCTGATGTATAAAGCCATGTCCAAGCTGGAATCAATGAACATGCTTCACCTTGTACAATCTGAATGGCAGTGAGCTATGCACATGAGAGACCTGAACCCCAGCACTGACATACATAGGACAAGCTGTACTGAATGATCCATAACACAGAAGCCACCCCCACTCTTGAGTAAACTCCCAGTACAGGTTAGCCAGAGAGTCACTCATCGACTCTCCTCAAGAGAAATCTTGATGAGTGGATGGGAGATGGTAGGTTTACCCTGGGTATCACTGTTATGTCACGGGTAGACGGAGGCACAGTATACTAACCATGACATATGTCATGGCAAACTCCAGTTACAATGTGTGTCGAAGGACAAACACACTCTCCGACTAGCATTACAAATGGCCTAGGGCACATCGCTAGTGTTTGCAATGTACACCTATGTTGTGGAATACACTACCAATGTTGGACAAGCCTGGTTTAAGTAGTTCATATCTGAACATAATGCAACATGGTCAGATGTGCACAACTGGCCCCTAACCAGGCTGTTGTGCTCACTATGAAAATGTAAAGCAGTGATAGGACTAAAGCCCAGGATACTGTCCACCACATTGAAAGTACTGAACCAGTACATTATACGGTACTACAGTGTTAGGTCAGTATGATAGGATGTTGACAACTGTATGCAAAGTATCCCATGCAAACCCTGCAGGCACAGTATAATCCCTGTTGTGTTCAGACACAAAGCAGTTGGACAGTAACTACACAACATGACACACAACACACAACCATAAACGTGAGATATTGTTGAAGTTCACACTCATCCACAAATGTGGTGGGCTGCAGCGTTCAACATATGGAAAGCTCACACTGGGCATGCTCGCACACTTTGATAAATGAGACATATGTCAGACAACATGCCATGGAAAGCCTGAACTGGGCATGCTCACACACTTAGGCCAAATCTCAGTTTAACAGTTGGCCACACATATCTGATATTTATACGTGTTATGCCAGGAACCAACCACATTACAGCAATCTGCCCAGTGCACACAGTTAAATGACTACAGAAACATATGTGATATAGTGGATCCCTCTCATATTCAAACATCTTCCACAGATACACAAGTTGTTCATAGAAACAGGGAATGCTATGGCAATAAAGACCTGCAAACAGTTTATCAGCAACAAATATTGTGCATCTGACAATTAAACATATGGGTGTAGAGGCCAACACTAGGCTGTTTGCCCTAGCGAATGACAGCTTAGCCAGAGTGTGCTTGGCATCTGCCTCCTCAGTACAGTAGGCTACTGTGCCACTGTAAAGTAGGTCACATAAAGCACCGTGTGAGGCTAGTGTGCTGTGCCTCTGTCAAGCAGGGACACAGTGGAGATCCCAGGGGTTGAATTTGCTAAGCCACATCCATGTTGTTGGTGTATGCTGGAAGAGGGTTGGTGAGGACCTCTAACAGTAAGTGGGCGTCAATAACAGACTGAGGGGAGCCTTATCTGCATTGTCTGGACAATTTCACTGTCAACACTTTGTCGTGATGATTATGAGGGATTGAAGTGTTGTGCCAGTTCTTTTCAGAGATGTCATCCCTCTGTGGGCTACTGCTCTGCAATGTATTAGCTCACTCTGTCTGTTGGACAGCCCATATATGGCTGGTGTACATCTGACAGGTGCCCTGTTGTGGAGCAGTCATGGGTATATTTGGGATAGCATGATCAATGCAAACCTTCCACATGCTCATAGAATGCAATTGTCAAGGATTATGAAGAGTGGCCTGTATACTCCCCCAGCATGGGTCCTTTGAAGTCTTCCACCCCAGTCTTCACAAGGGTAAAGTCTGCTTTTGATAAATACACTTTGTTTGCAGTGACAACCTTGTCTGGGGATGGGGATGGGGATGGGATATGGATGTCCAGGGAAAGGTGGGTATGGTCAGATATCAACAATGGTGGTCTACCTCTGGTGTGGAACAGTGAGTACCCATGTTGCAGATGGTCAGGTGCAATATGTATTCCCCCTTGTGGCTGTGGTGAGTGGTTGTGCCATAGCACATGGACTCACAAATGGTAGTGGCTGTAGGGTAATGTTGTAGAGGCCTGAGTAGTTCCCACACACAATATACCTGTACCTGACGTTAACAACTGGAATGGTGTATGTGAACACCTGCATTCCTTGGCACTGTTCCCAGGGAAGCAAAGTGTGTGTCCTGGATGTGGGAGGGGGGGTCCGAACTGGTTGTGTTGTGTGTTACAGGTCCTAAGGTCACGAAGCATGGTATAGAACATAACCTGCCAGTGCGATGTGCATATCTGACCCTGAAGTAGGTGGCTGCAAATGCATATATATGCTATCCCCCACCTGACAGGTAGTACTAGATGTACATACCTCTGTAGAAATAATGATGTCAGCACCCTATAAATACTGCAGGTGCAAAACAGATGCCCAGTAATTCGGATAGTGCGCTCTGCTAATGCGTTTCCTTCAAGTGTCATAATATAGTTAGGTAGGGGTTTGAATCCTGCAAATGCTCAGTGTGTGTGTGTGTGTGTGTGTGTGTGTGTGTGTGTGTGTGTGTGTGAGGGTGAGAGGGGTTGGTGTGTGTGCAAGTCTGTGTGAAGAAATGTCCCTTTTGGCAACTGGGAAAACACACTACAGGATGCACATTCCCCTTTCTGCTAATACATCTGTCTTGAGTGTCATAACATAATTAGATAGGGGTTTGAATCCTGCAAATGGCAAGTGTGTGTGTTCGGGTGAGGGGGGCTAGTGTGTGTGCAATTCTGTGTGAGGGTAATGTCCCTTTTGGCAACTAGGAGAACACACTACAGGATGCACATTCCCCTTTCTAAACACTAATGATGTCAGCACCCTATAAGTACAGCAGGAGAAGAGGTGTCTGCTGCTCAGGCAAGATGCAATTCTGAGGCTCCACGAATGGCCCAGTGTGTTCACGTGGTTGGATTGCTGTCAGTGTAGGTCTACATCAGACTGGTATTGTAGTCACTGTAGTATGTCATGCCACCTGACAGGTTATGCCAGTACTGGGTTCAGAGTGCTTAGTCCCCAGTTTGGCTATGTGGTTGCATCTCATACATGTGTTGTACATCCATGTGTAGGGGAGAGGGTTGACTGTGTACATGTGGCAGCTGTGACATTGCCACATGACCCACATATTCCACAACTGTACCATAGAGGTGACTGACAAGTGACCTTTGTACATGCTACCATAGTATTGTGATTGCCATGGTGATTAACAGCACATAGGGCCAATGGGGAACAAGGTACATAGGTTCATAGGTTCATAGGTTCATACTAGGCTATCAGCCTTAGGGCATTTATAAGCCTAGCCAGAATGTGTTTGGCTTTCGCCACCCATTTTAAATTTATTTTGCTATGCCCTTTTTTGAGGTTAGTATACTGTGCCTCTGTCTAACAGTGACACAGAAGTGATACCTGGGGTAAACCTATGATCTCCCATCCACTCATCAAGATTCCTCTTGTAGAGAGTCAATGAGGGACTCTGCCTAACCTGGACTGGGATTTTATTCCAGAGTGAAGGGAGCCTCTGGGTTATGAATCTGTCCCTCCAGCATGTCCTATTTATTTCAATGCTGAGGTTCAAGACTCTTGAGCGCGTAGCTCGATGGGATTTGGATTTTCTGAGGTGCAGCATGTTCATTAATTCCGGGTTGGACATGGCTTTATACGTCAGGCACCGATCGCATCTGAACAGGCTGTATGCCACTGAGTAGAGCTGGAGTTTCTTTAACCGGGCAGCATATGGCATCTGATTGAGCATTTGATCCTCTTGGTGAGGTACTTTTGGGGTCTTTCCAGTTGCTGCAGGTGTCTGGTAAGGTACATCCCAAAAGGGGCATTGTGCTCAATTATGGGCCTGATGAGGGATGAGTAAAGAGGCACAATGACCTCCCCTGATCTAGATGTGAATCCCTTCATGATTAGGTGGGCTATATAAAATGTTTTTCTAACAACTTTGGCCACGTGGTTGTCAAATGAGAGATTGCTATCAACTTGGGTCCCCAGGTCCCTAATTACTTCTTCTGTACTTAATGGATTACCACCTATGTGGTAATTTGTGGGCACTTTGTTTTTGCCAAAGGGGATGACTATACACTTTTTGGCATTTAGCTTGAGGCCATGGCTCTGGCACCAGTTGTCTGTTTCTATGAGGCCCTTTTGGAGGATGCTTGTGTCGGCTGGAGAGTCGATTATGGTGCCCAGTTTTCAGTCATCTGCAAACTTGGTCAGCCACAGTCCTTCTGTGTTGGCCTGTACCTCCGAGAAATATATACCAAACAAGAGAGGTCCCAGGACTGAGCCTTGTGGGTCACCACGTGTAACTGGTTTGGAGTCTGACATGGCTCCAGCAATTCTAACCATGTGGATTCTGTCCTTGAGCCAGTTTGCAATCCATCTAGTGACATAGGGGTTTATATTTAAGCTGGTGAGCTTATCTATAATGCCCGAGTGGGGTATTGTATCGAAGGCTTTTGCAAGGTCCAGGTAGGCTGTGTGGACCACCTTCCCCTCGTCAATGGCCTTGGTGACTGTTTCAAAGAAATCAACCAGGTTTAAGAGGCAGGATCTGCCCTTAACAAAGCTGAACTGGGTAGGATCCAGTGTCTGTAGGTCCCCAATATCTTTATTTATGAGGTCCATGATGATCCTTTCCATAGCTTTGTAGATCAAGCTAGTCAGGCTTATGGGGCGATAGTTTCCAGGATCCGTTGAGGCAACACCATTATGGAGAGGGACCACTGTTGCTGTATGCCACTCTTTGGGCACATATCTTGTAGTAAGGCTGAGATTGAACAGTAGTGTTATGTTTGGGTTTAGCTCTTCTTGGAGTTCATGTAGGATACAGCCCGGGACACCGTCTGGTCCCATTGATGCTGTGTCTTCTGCTTTGGAGAGGGTGGCTCTTACCTGAGCATCTGAGATGTCAGGGAGGCAGCACTCTGCTGGGATAGACATTTGCCCTTTTGGTGTGGAGGGGGGGGAGATGTTTGCGCTGAACCTGTCAGCTAGGATGTTGGCAATGTCTGTGGGTTCGGTGTATTTTTTGTCATTTTGGACTAATTCTGAGCATATCTGGGAATTACTACCCAGGTTCCTAACATAACTAAAGAAAGCATTGTGATTATCCTTAGTGTCCTATACAATGTTTCTCTGGAAGTTGGCCTTAGACAATTTTATGAGTGCCCGTAGTTTTTTGCTAATACTGATCAGTGATGCCTTCCCTTTTTGGGATTTTGCTCTATCATTTAGTAGCTTCCTCCTTCTATTGTATATTTTGTTTATGGCTGGGGTCCACCAGACAGGATGTCTGCCTTTGGAGGATTGGGTCCTGGTTTTATTTGGGATTGCATGATCCATGCATTCCTGAAGGTGTTCATAGAATGCATTTATAAAGGATTCTGCAGTCTGGGCCGTATTTTTCACAGGCCCGGGGGCTTTGAAGGATTCCACCTCAGTTTTGAGGAGTGTGAAATTTGCTTTAGAGAAGTTTTTCACTGTGGTTTTCTGTGCAGGGGGTGGGGCCGGGATGTGAATATCCAATGAGATTTGTTTATGGTCTGATCTTACTAGTGATGGATACACTTCTGGTCTGGAGCATAGAGTCCCCATGTTGGTGATGATCAGGTCCAGTATGTATTCCCCTCTTGTGGGAGTGGTAACAAGTTGTTCCATAACATTTGAGTTTATAAATTCTAGGAACCTTTGGGCTAGGGTGTTGGAGCTAGAGTAATGCTCCCAGTCTATGTTTGTGTAGTTGAAGTCGCCCAATATAATGGTGTTTGGAGAGACCTTCATATTTTCCAGTGTTCTCAGGAAGGCCATGTGGAATTCCTGGGTTTGGGAGGGTAGTCTGTAGCAGGCTATAAACTGGAAGGCAGTTTTACCCACTGTTAGTTGCACATGGATAGTCGCTGATGCTTCATGCTTTGCCACCAACCTGGAGGTGTGGGTATCTTTGATGAATATCGACACTCACCCTCCTTTTGTGGTTTGGTCAACGTTTTGGGGCCGAAAAGCATGGTATGAGGTATAACCTGGTAGTGCTGGTGTGCTCTCGGGAGCCCTGAACCAGGTCTCTGTTACTGCACAGATATCGATGTTCTCCATGCTAAGGAGAGTTTTGAGTGCGTGCATTTTGAGGTCTAGCCTTCTGGCGTTGAGTAGCATTACTCTTTGTTTCTTATCCCTTATGATACCTATGGAGGTGGGTTTGTCTTTTGAGCCTTGCCTAAAAAAGGCACTATGGGGGTAGCAACAGCCTTTGCCAATATCCGAAAGTCCAGGGGTGACAGGTGCAAGCCGTCCCTAGCGAAGCAGGTGGTTCAACAGAAGGTAAGTATGTGAGGGTGTAGTGCCTGTGATTAGTTAGCACTGGCATATATGACTGCTCATGTGGACAAATGCCAGGTAAGTCATATGCAATGTGTCACAGGCAATGTACATGTGAACAGGACAAACAGTGACGTTCTGTCAAGTGAGACATGGACATACATATAGTAAGCTATGCAGATGTCACTAGGAATCCACAGAAGCTCTGTAACTCTGCATTGCAGGTGGGATCAGTGTTCCAGGGTAACTGCAAGCAAACATGCATGCAAACAAAGCTACAGTAAGCAGGGATGTATGTAGTCCATTCTACAACAAACAAGCTGTACCACGTCCAGTAGGTAACAGTGCAAATATGCAGGCACTATACACATGTACATGGATATACACAGGTCAGATGGCTGGGGTCCAGTCTCAGCGCATACAAGTGTACAGACCATGTACCGTCAGGATGTACAATAACTGGATGGAAACCCAGGTGCTCATACCTGCAGTAATACACATGTCAAATAACAGACACTGAGCCTTCACTCAGTGGTTCCATACTTGGTAGGATGTATGCTACCTGGCCTGCCACCACAGTATCCTTGACATGTATGGGGACTCTCCCTCCTGTGACAGTTAGTTTTGTGTGTTCGGGCTGTCTAGCATGGTATGAGATGTGAGCTTGCAGTGCTAGGGTGCTCCTGTGTGTCCTGTACCAGTCGTGTAGTACTGCACACATATCAACATCCTCAAACATCCGCATTGCAGAGTCCAGTGTGGGCAACATGCCACTTGCAGTTCACATGTCCATCATTGCGTATCAATACTTTCATTACCTTATCCCCTGTGCTACCTATGTATGTAGCCTTCTGTTGACATCCTTACCACCAGTATGCCAACATGTGCAGATGAAACACTATGGTACTTACCATGGGTGTAGACAACAGTACAAGACAATCATACCCTTACTGCATCAGGCATGCTGGGATATACCCACAATTATATCAGCACACAGTACTGTTAACAACATCATACTATTACTACACGTCTATGTAGTCACCCTGTGCATCAGCAACATGTTAACCTGTACCTGCACTGATGTTACAGATTGCAGGAGGTGGCACAGTTTCATCATATGCACAGGGTGTGAACTTGGTATGCCTGAGTCTGCCACCAATACCACCAATTGACATGTATGTGTATGTGTGTTGGTGAGGGACAGCAGTACAAGGTGGGGCAATATTGATGCAGTGTGTGCATGTATGCGGTAGCCCTAGGTGTTGTCAATTCGCATGTGTGTATGGATGCACACAGTTCCACCTCATGGCTGCCATATACTGGTGTTTGTGGACAGCCACAGACTGTACCTGCCAGGTCATACAGATCAGTGTCTGTGGCCACGGACACTGTACCTGTGCCTTGCAGGGGTGCTACGGACCATATCCGGTACCAATCCAGACTGGGTACTGTCATCAGGAGCAGGTGTTCATTGTCTGGACACAGATCCCTGTTGGGCCTGTCCAGAGCCACGAGCACATGGTCTCCTGGGGCAGTCTGATGACAGCACAGACCCAGCATTGCTGGGGCTGCTGCTGGCACTATGGGGGTGGCCGCGGCCCTGTTGTCGTCCGCGACAACTGCCAGCTGCTGCTGTTGCTGGCATACGTCCACGTCGACGCCTCAACCGTCCACCATCGCCCTGGCTCATGGACATGTAGTTGTGGAACCGGTCTAATATGCCCCCACAACGTCTATCTATGACATCGGTGAAATTACGGATGGCAGCCGCAATGTCACGCATACTGTCAGTCATGGCTGTGCGACATGCTGTCAGCTCCCTCAGACCCTGTCTGGTGTACCGTTCCATACATGACTGTGCCTGCATGACAGCCCGAAACATAGCTGAGGTTGTAAGACCTCTGTGGGCATGTCTGACAGGGGCAGTATGCCCACAGATGCTCCCACGAGAACCCCTGGACATCTGTCTGTGTGGTACCATCTCAGGGCCATGCCCATGGCTGCTGGGCGGGGAAGCATGTGCCACAGATACCACATTACCCTAGTCAATGCCCACTGTATCCTGTCCATCACCTAGGGACATTGGTGACAAAGGGTGTATTGGCAGGATAACTGTGCGCATTGATGGGGTTGACATCTGTGTACTGTCAATTGGCTGACCAATGATGGACCCTGGCATACCTTCCTGTGCCATTACACAGATGTCATCATTATCAGTACCCATGGCACCTGATTCAGGTTCCCTGCTGCATGACACCAGAGCAGCACCAGAACCTGTGGGAGGTAAACAGGAAACACAGTTTACAATGTCTACACAATGTTACCAGTGATGCACACATGCACACATGCACGCATGCACAGGTGCACACATGCACACATGCACACATGCACAGGTGCACACATGCACACATGCACACGTTCACACGTGCACAGGTGCACACATGCACACATGCACACAGTTGCACACAGTTGCACACTTGCACACTACTCAGTATGCGAGATATCAACACACAGACACAGACACACCTGCATGCATACACAGAGCACTACTCAGTGAGCCTAATATTACTATTACGATCAAGACTATTAAATGTATTGTTAATACACACTCACCAGCATGGATAGGCTGCATTGCTGTTACACCGGAGGGACCTGCAGAAGTGAGGAAATTAATGTCAGTGGGCACAACTGTGCCATTGTTACTGAGTATAATACAGGTCAGTAGTACAACAGTCGCCTTTCACAGGTCAGCTGCTGATATTGAGAATATCACACTTGCACATTAAATGCTATGATGACAGCTACAAACCAAGGACACACCTCACACATGCATTAACTACCAGTGTACACAACAGTCAACTATACATATGGCATATTACCTGCACGCTCGTAGTCTTGCTGCTGCGTGGCTCCAGCCTCCATCATAATGCAGGTCTGCTGCTGTTGTTGTTGTTGCCGGGCTGGATCCACAACACTTATGAGTAGTCTCTCCAGTCTGGTAAGTGATGGATGTGTAGCCACCCCACCACCTGTGGCAACCTGTTGCCTGTGGATATCTGACGCACACTGATGGACATTTCTGATTAAATCACTGCAGTGATGTCATACCTGCTCATATGTCCTATTATGCATGCCTATGTCATTTACCCGATGGACCAGGTCTTGCCACAGTGCAGCCCTCTCCTGCTGATTCTGGCTGGTGCGGGAAAAGAGTATTGCATAATCCCGCACCAGGCTCAGGTGTATCTCCTCAACCTCAGCTGCAGTGTAAGCTGGATTGCGCTGGTGAGCCATGGTCCTGAAAAAGGAAATAACATGATATCAGCAAAATATGTCAGCAGAATTTGGCAAACATACTACACATGCTACTCAACTGTTGTGATACAACATATCTCACATATATAGCATCTGTCTGTCTATTGGTGGATACACATGTAAATGGTCAGGTATCAGTGCTCAGCCAACAACTGTGCAACAGTACCTGGCAAACTCCATACGACATACTACCAAACCCCAGCAGTCAGAACACTGATTCAGGTCCAGAGCACCTCCTCACTCTGGGGTTTGTATCGAGGTACTGTATGGGGTACATCATCAACTACTGTGAGCTGACCACAAACTAATTGCTCTGGATATACATATCCCACCTCCGCCACCAGCACAAACGACTACAGTGAATAACATTTCAAATGCAAACTTTACACTTTGTAACACTGACATGGTATCCTTTCAGCCACCTGGGCCAGAGGAAGACACAACCCACAATGCTGACCCCTTCACAAATTATTTCTACGGACATCTCTGAGAATGCATGAATCATGCAATCCCATATAAGACCAAGACACTCTCCACAAAGGGACAGCATCCTGTCTGGTGGACCCCAGCCATAGACAGATTGTATAACAAAAGATGGAAGCTACTGCAAGACAGAGCATAATTCCATAAAGGGAAGGCATGTCTGATCAGCACTAGTAAAGAGCTATTTTCTCTCATACAAACATCCATGGGCAACTTTGAGAGGGAAATCAACAGGGACACTACAGATAACCACAAGGCCTTCTTCAGTTATGTTAGCAACCTGGTCAGAAACCCTCCAATATGCTCATAGTTAGTACACAACAACAAATAATTTACTGAACCCACAGATATTGGCACCATTGTGGCAGACAGGTTCAGTGCAGGTTTCCCCCCTCCCTCTCACCCAAATTAAGACATACTTATCCCAGCTAACTGTAACCTCCCTGTCATCATAGATGTCCAGGTGAGAGCCGCCCTCAGAAAAGCTGAATACACAACATGAATGGGACCTGATGGTATCCTCGGTTGCATGCTACATGAACTCCAAGAGGAGCTAAACACACATATAGAAGTGCTATGTAACACTAGCCTGACTACAGGATATGTACCTGTACACTGGCGCACAGCAGCAGTGGTTCCACTCCACGAAGGAGGCACCTCTACATATCAATACAATTCAACACAATGCAATACATTACAATACAATACAATACACTACAATATGCTATTGCCCGTGGGACTACAGCAGCATACTGTTCTGCTACCCTGACCATTGTGACACATGTGATGTGATGGTACCTGCTCCTGTCAAACAGTTACACAGGGTGACTCATATGGCATATTACCTATCTGACTAACATTCAGCAGGGGTATGTGTGACATGTACTCATGGGGAGTCTTGCTTCATAACGCTGTGTGGTTTATTGCAGGGTATGTCTTATCTGTGGGTAGGAACCTGTACCTCCACCATGTGCTCTCTATTGCAGTGTCATGGATGACACACAGCAGTCATTTAGGTTGTGGATGGTGTGAGGTGTTACTATGGTTGTTGGACATCTGTCATGGGTGTGACTTAAGTATGTAAATCCATGAGTGGTAACCTCTATGTGGGTAGTATGTGTGTACTCTGTGGTGTTGTCAGTCACTGTGCATTGGTAATGTGTTTGAGTGCATTGTCACAGTGTTGTACATGTCACTGTGTCCTTCTCCATATCTGTAGCTGTCATGTGAGGTACATACCATGGCAACCATTGTGTGGTGTGGAGGGGTACACTGACCTACATGTCCATAGATGACACACCATGTCTGCTGACACATACCATGTGCAGGTATTCCAGGAATAGTGTGCCACTGTGAATATCATTGGGGGGACTATTGTACACATTTATGACCCTGTTCACCCCTGACACATGCAGTGTTGGGCAGCCAATAACATATCTGGTGGTTACTGGTGTAGGTGATTTGAAATGGGGTATGGTACTCCAGTTTTGACACTGGTGTTCACTCCATGCCTTTGTCACCAGGCACCTGTTGCAATACATCTGTACACATGTGCCTCACTCAGAATATATATACATCTCTCTCTCTCTCTATATATATATATATATATATATTTGTGTATATATATATATATATATATATATATATATATATATATATATATATATATATATATATATATATATATATATATATATCTGTATACATATACACATATATATATTGATGTACATATATTGCTATAGATATGGAGAGGGGGTGTGTGTGACAGAGAGGGGGTGAGAGTGACAGTGGGAGTGGGACAGGGGGAGTGCGAGATCGTCATATACAGTCATACCTGTAGATAGTCAGATCTGTCTGTCTATGTATATGTATCTACATATATCTATATCTGTATGTGTGTATTACATATATATGTTTGTACATATTCTATCTATCTACATTTGTCTATGCATATTATATATATATATATATATATATATATATATATATATATATATATATACACATACATACGTATATTGACATACATACGTACCCATATGATAGATAGGTATATCAACATGTTTGGTTACAAAACTGTATACACACACTAACATGCTAAACATACATAACTGTGAAACCTACTTTGTACATTGCACTACAACCTACATTCAACCTACATTGATATGTGCACATAGATGCCCTCACATACATATGTATGTACAGCCTTCACTGATAGTTGCTGTATGTCCCCTGCCCTTTGCACATCTTCATATACATATGGATACAGACCAATGACACATATGGAGGGTTCACAGTATGTAGACTTTTATAGTATTACTTTACATTACCTGTGTTTGTCACAGCTGCTTGTGTTGCCGTCTGGTTTCGTGTCCTGCTGCTCCACTTGCCAGTTGTCCGCTTTCAAGTGGTTGTTGCTGACCGGTTTTGTTTGTGCATGTTTATTTACTTTTTTCTCTCTCTCTCTCTCTCTCTCTCTCTGTCTGTCCCTACCTCCACAGGGTGCAATGAAAGTATTGCATGTGTGGACTGGGAGTACAGCATGCTTTTGTAGGTTTCTGCATATGTCCATGTGATGGCCTCTGCACCACTTGTTAGCCAGCATTTGCTAATTGCATGCAGCCAGTTGTGTACTGATTGCAGTTCTCACTGTGATTTCAGGACAGTGCTATAAAAAGGTATGTGAGATAGGCATAGCCCTTTCAGATTTTAAGGGCAGGGACCATGCTGGTATGCTGTGGGCCCTGTTCTGTGAGTGTAAACGTTAGTATCTCTCTCATATTTCCGGCTGTGTTGTAGATTAACATTTCTCCATTCATTTCTCCAGTTTCCTGTACTAAGTGTGTATGTACACTCACACCTAAGACTACTACTACTGTTAATGTGGTTGTGTGTGCTTTCCTGGGGGACATGTGGTGTAACTGGTGTATATCAGTGGCTCTTGCACTTTGTTGCTATGGCTTCAATATTTGCCCTTTACATTCACTACTTGTATGCCTGCTAGGTGTCTTGACTGTAGTGTGTTGCTGTGGCTTTCCTATTTTCCATGTACATTCACACCTTGGAATGCTTTCTATATCTGCTAGGGTGTTACTGCATGCAGTGTGGTCTGGCCATGGTGTGGGCCTTGACATCTATTAGGGTATTTGAGTATGCTGCTGAGCAGGCCCCAGAGACTCTCAGGTGCATCTTTTATCTGCCTAATGGAATGGTACATATCAGTGGGGTACACCCATTAAATTGTCTGGTATTCTGCAGTTGTGACTGTGGGATAGCATGAGCATATGTATTACTACACTATTTCTGAGATGCAAGTGGTGCATACTTTCAGTACTTCATAGTTACCATTGCATGTGTTGTAACACCTTTCTGCCTACTGTTTGTACATTTCACAGGGGGTCTGTGGGGCATCCCTGTAACTCAGTCACTGTTGCTATGTCTAGACTCTTAACTATTCAAATATGGCAGTGTCAGACCACTCAAGTGTACAGATATTTGCAGGTTGTCCACATTTTTGCCTCATATGTTGGTCAATATCTCATGAACAGCTCTTTCTGGCAAATCACTCTGGGCTCAAGTCAGACTATAGTGACAAACATTTAAGTTTCAGACTTCATACCCTTCCAAACATCCAACGAAATGCAGAACCTGTTACTCTCTGAACTGTCTAAGTTTGTTGCAGCATTATTTGGAATGTGTCCCTGTTTTTGGCCCTTTGCTCCACATTTTTTATTACTTGGTCCAGATGTGTTCCTGTAAGAGGTTGTGGGGTATGGGCAGTGATTATCCTGCTGTGAGCATGTGTGTGGCTTGCAAGGTGCTACGGTGACATTATTACCTACTAGCTACCAACTAGCATGGCTGTTTCTGTTCACACACTAATATTATAGAAATCCAGTAGATTTGACAGTAAATATACATGACATGCTTTGTGTACTACACATTCTATATCCCCTTTACATTCATTCCTACTATTACATGATATATTTATTGTAGCACAATGTTCTTATATAACAGTCATGGCTTAGTTGTAAGTCATGCAGACTACTGTTTCCAAGGTCCTGGGTTCGGGACTGACAGTGGGATTTTATTTTGCTTTTGAGCAGACTACAGGACTTGTCATTCAGAGTGACTAAGGCACTTTTAAGCCATTATAACCGGGTTAGCGCTGGTTTGCGTGGAGCTCCTGCATGCGCACTGGCATTCAGCTCTGCGCACACCCGCTTACAACCACTTAAAAGTGCTTACTCTTGTGCACACCCACGCTATTTTCTTTGAAAGAAATGAAAATGGGGAGACAGGAAAGTGGTGAAAAAGGGGTCACAAAGAGGGTAAGACAGTAGGGAAACAAGCTCGGGTTTTGCAGGAGGGATGTAGGTAAGACCCATAACTGCCCATTTCTTCATCAGCAACAGCCGTGCATATGTTTGTAATTTGTTGTGACATTTGAAACCTTCCACCCCTGAGAGAGGTGTGAGGACAACAATAATACTTGTTGTACAACCAATTGTAATTGACAGTTTCCATGTCCAGCAGACGTGTGCTAAATGGGCAGCTATGTATGGGGCATAATTTTTTTGTGGGTACAGAGTGCCTTTTTTTTTTTCAGGTGAGAGTGGTATGTCAGGTAAAGGAAGTCGGTATAGCTGGGGAGGTAGGTTGGGTAGGTCAACAGACAAGACAAATAATACGCATACAGGGGTGGTGTATGACACATGTGGGGGGGTTACACAATTGACGGTGACGGATGTTTGGATATCTAGAGCCCATGAGCCCACAGATGGCAACAGTGGAACTTATATCCCCACCCATGGGCAGTTGCCACTCTGCCTTCACTGCCCAGGATGGGGCTATGCTGGAGGCTGTGTAGGCCGGGCAGCAGGCACGCCCGTTAGTTGTGCCACCTGTGCCTCAAGCTGGCGTAGGGGCCCAAGAACAGCTTCCTGGATCTCCCTACGCACCACAGTCCAGACGCTACGGAGGGTGAGTAGTTGTTCTCCTCCAGCCACACTTGCAGAGGGTAGATGAGCCCCATCCCCTGCAGCGCTTCCACCCGCAGGTGGCACAGGGCCACCGGAGGAGGGTCCGGACTGGGCACTACTGCCAGGTGCACTCACCAGCTGAGGTGGAGAGGTGGGTCCGCTGGAACCCGCCTTCCCTGTCGTCCTATGTTTTGCATTATGTCATGACAGTTTGGGTTAGTAACATACAATACCATTCACAATTAGTTGTAACAGCATGCATTAGTATTCCCATTAACCAAACACCCAGATATTCAAACCATTGAACAGCAAGTATGAATGACACATGCATAATTTGAACAGCAATACACAGTCCAGCAACATCCCGGGTTGATTGATGGCAACAGGCCATCAGGTTTGGATGTATGAACAGGGCAGATGCATCAACGTACATGCAGATATGTATGACCCAACAGGACAAATGTCCAGGGGTGTTAATTGTGATTGCACATACCAATTTCACGTGGAATGGATTATATGTGGTTATAGGGTAGGGTGAAGAAAATTTAATTAACACCTTCAAATACCAATACATATGCTGTACATTTCTAATAGCTGCAGATATATACACACTACAGTTCTACCTACAGTTTCCTATGTGATAACTACTTCAAGTTGGTGATAGGAATGTTACTGCTATGTCAGTACACATTTTCATTTTTATTCATACACATTCATATCTGGCTCTGTTCGGCTACATCATCCTGCTACATTTGCTTTATATAGCTATAGACAACTGTGGATGTTTGGTATTTCAGACAACCATACTATCTGCGTATTGCAGACTGAGAGCAACATATCCAGATTTTGGGATACACATTCCAGCTGTAGTAACATTTTCAACACATTTCGCAGTTTGGTTCTGCTTGTCACATTCATTTCATTCTGTACTGACTGCAGTGTACTTTATTCAGGGGTTATTACTACTTTATTGGTGGATTCATAACTCTTTCTCACACTCTCTCACTTGTTTTATTTTTACAATTCAGGATGGTACTTAATTCTAGGCTTTATTGACATGTTTTACCTGTAGTTATTGCAATCCTTTCCAACAGTCTCACTTCTGTCATGTTTCTGTATTTCAACAGGGATATATTTCACACATGTGTTTTACTCAGCTTCTGCAGCTGTACTTTTCAGCCTGTTGCAGGTTGTGTACTATTATATTACAGGTGGGACATCTTTATTTCAGACTTTATTTCAGACTTTTTCATTTTTCTGTTTGGATTACAGACTGCATTACACTTTTGTAATCAAGCAATACTTGCAAACCCTCTTACACTGTTACTTGCACATTTTATTACTTAGTGACTACACTGCACTCTTTTGCTAACTGTCATACTTTTATATTTATTTACAGTTACAGGGAGAGGATTACTGACCTGCCTGGTGGCGCAACCGCACCAGCCTATCGCCATAGGCTCTATGGTTCGCAGAACGAACACCTGCAGCTGTAATATAAATAAAGTAATATTGGAATACACATCTCCATAATATCAGCTAGGTTAATTTCTTACATAAATAATTAGATGTAACTTACTCAGTAGTGGGGTGTTGGGCATTTGTCGGGCCTCCTGGATCCAACGGTTCAGTTGGTCCTGCTTCCATCTCTTCAGGTCCGCATGGTGGTGATGGACCCGCTCACCAGTCCGAGGGATGCCTGTGGCACTGGTGAGTTCATGAGCCAACCGGTTCCAAGCCTCTGCCTTATACTTCGTTCCTTGTCAGTGAGCCAGAAATAGAGTGTACTAACCCACCAATCAAGGAAAAAAAATTCTGGAATACTATCCCTGCATGTACTGTCATAACATATAAGTGAGCAGGCCTGAAAAAGAGTGTTGTAACCTGTCAAGAAAGGTATAATATGTCCTGAATATGTCTTCTGTATGCACTGTAATAACAAGTAAAGGAGAGAGCCTGTAGAAAAGAGTGTTCAATGTAATTAATAAAGGTATAAAACTTGGAGTATGTCTGTGTCACTTACTTTGAAATGTTGTACCCTTGCAATAAAAAATAGTACTGTTGTATTAGGTGCTGTCAACCCACAGTTGTGCAGTCCCTTAGGAAGTGGATGAAGGAAGTGGCAGTAGTTTTGAAATATAAAACATTCATTCCCTGACTAAATTCTCTGCATGTACTGTTACATATCATAAGTCAGATAGCCAGGAATAGAGTGTAGTAACCCATGAATAAAGCAAAAACATGTCTGGAATACTATCTGTGCATGCACTGTCATAGATAAAAAGTGAGTGAGCCTGTAAAACAGTCTTGTAACCTATCAATAAAGGTATACCATGTGCTGAATAGGTCTACTTTATGCAGTGTAATGTCAAATACAGGAGAGAGCCTGTAGAAGAGTTTTAATGTAAATAAGAAAGGTATAATACTTGCAGTGTGTATGTGCCAGTTTCTCAGAAATGTTATTGTACCCTTGCAGTGAAGAGTTGTTACTCTGTTGTAGTAAGTGCTGACAACCCCCAGTAGTGCAGTCCCATATAAAGTGGATGAAGGAAGTGCCAGTAGCTGTGAAGTATGCAACAGTCCTAAACAGTTGTGAAATGGCTGACATGCATAGGTAAATCTGGCACACAAGTAGCCTGTCAAGGTGTTCCCCAGAAATGTTAGTGTGCTACCTGAAAAGTAGGGTTGTGTAGAAAACAAGTGAAAAAGCCATGTGAACACATCCAGATGTGCAGCTATATAAACAAGTCAATTTAATACAAGTATGTAGCAGTAACATCTGCATCTTGGACAGTTACCATGTCATATATAGGCCAGGTATATCATGAAGTAGCAAAACCCATAACGCAATCAAAGGCATGTTTCGCAGTGTAAGAATACATGTAGGGGATATACACCTGCAGTCAATAGGAATGTAGTGTACAGTTTAAGTACTAATAAGATGTTAATGGAGGTTTCTTTTTACACCCTACTCCATGTGCATAAACAACGCAGTTCCACACCTTAATGGGTATGTCTAATCTCATAACATTTGTTGGGACATACCTCCTATTGTTATATAAAATCTGCACTTACTTTGATGCATGTCCCCTGTTAAAACACCACAATCTTGGTGGCCTGTTGCCACCAATCATCCCTGCACGCTGTTGGAATGTCCACTGTCATTCAATACATGCATGTGGTATGCTTGCTGTTAAACTGTTGTAACCCTGGTGTGTTGGGTTAATTTGAATATTACTGCATGCTGTTACAACTTACTTGGAATGCTGCTGTCTATGCTGTAATTAAACACACCTAATCACAGATCGTATGGGAAGGCCGGTCCCAGCGGACCCCCCTGTCCCTCCTCAGCTGGCAGTTGCACCTGGCACCAGCACGTCTGGTGCCCAGCCCGGGCCACTCTCCTCCATAGGTCCTGTGCCACCTACGGATGGAAGTGCTGCAGCGGATGGGGCTCACCCCCCGGCAAGCATGGGTGGGGAAGGGCCTCCTTTCACCCTCCGAAGGGTCCGGGTTGTGGTGCATAGGGAGATCCAGCGTTTAGTCGCTGATCCCCTATGCCAGCTCGAGGCGAGAGTGGAGTGACTCACGAGTGAGCCTGACTCTCCTACGCAGCCCCCAACACAGCAACCCTCGGGTCTGTGAAGGTCCAGTGGTGACTGCCCATGGGTGGGGATCTCAGTCCCACTGTTACCATCTGTGGGCTCATGGGCTTGCGATTTCCAAACAACCGTCCCTGTCAATTGTGTTCATCCACCCCATGTGTCATATTCCACCCCTGTATGTGTCTTGTTTGTCTTGTCTGTTTACCTACCCAACCTACCTCCCCAAATATACCTACTTCCCCTACCTCACTTTCCACTCTCCCCTGAAAAAAAAAAAAGGGCAATCTGCACCCAAAAAAAAATTACGCCCCATACATAGCTTCCCATTTCGCACACATGTCCATTTTACATGTACACTGATAATTCTAATTGGCAGTACAGCAAACTATGTTGTCCTCTCCCCTCTCTCAGGGGTGGAAGGTTTCAAATTTCACTCCAAATTTTCAACATATACACAGCTGTTGCTGGTAAAGAAATGGGCAGCTATGGACCTTCCCTACACCTGTCCTGCACATCCCGAGCTTGTTTTCCTACTGTCTTTCCCACTCTGTGCCCCCGTTTTAACCACTTTACTATCTCCCCATTTTCTTTTCTTTCAAAGAAATTAGCCCGGGGTTTAAGGGAGTAAACACTTTTAAGCAGTAGTAAGCGGGATTAAGCGAGTGTGCGCATGTATACGCTTAGCTTAGCATCGCTAAGCATCACTCAAACCCGCTTACAACTGCTTAAAAGTGCCTTAGTCACTCTATGGCAGGGCCCTTGTTCTGCTGAGCAGCAAAAGAAAAAAACTCTGCCAGTCTAAAACCGCAGACCATTGACACAATAGACTGCATGAATTACCACTAAGCCACAGCAGACATACAGATAGCTTGGTTCTGAAATAAATATATCATGCATTACAATGAGGGAATGTAAATGGAAATTAGGAATGGTATAACATAAATCATTTTCTGTGGGTCTTTACCAGCAGTGGTTGTGGAATTGCATGACATGACTGTGAAAGGAGAACCAGCCATCCTAGCAGGGAATAATGTTACAGTAGCACCTTACAAACACCACACAGTATCAGACCAGGATAAATACTGGCTACAGGAATACAGTGCAATAACCACATTTGTATGGCAGTTAATTGTGTAAGTGAGAAAAAAGTACATACTCCCATGTATCCTGTGTCAGCATTTGGAGGGGTACATACATGTCTACACTGAGATGTGTGTACTGGAAGCAGCAATATGCAGGTATGAGTACAACATGCACATAACTGGCTACAACCCTAGCATCAGATAAGAGCCATATACCAACCTTCAGACTAACACAACGGTGTCCAGAGTAAACAAGCATGGGCCCCACCTTGGAAATATGAAAGGGCTACGCCTACCTAACCTAGCATTTTATAGCAGTGGGCTGCAATCACAGTGAGTAATGCAATCACCAAACAGCAGGCTGCATGCAATTACTGAATGGTGGGCAGCAATTGGAACAGAGGCTGTCACATGCACAATGCAGATACCTAGAAAAGCAGGCTGTACCTGCAGTCCACACATACAATTATATCATTGCAGGTGCTGTGAGATAGAGAGTGAGAGAGAGAGAGACACGGACACAGACACAGACTGAGACAGAGACAGAACAGAGTGAGAAACAGAGACTGAAGGTTAAATAGAGGGCGAAAACCCAAAACAAACCACCAATAAAAAAAAAATACAAAACCGTAACACACAGAGCAGGGAAATACAAAGGTAAGGTATGTAACTCACATGTATGTGTTGGCATGTTGTAGATGTTCCTGAAGAGTACTCTACACACTGCAAATCATCCATGTGTGGCAGCAGTATATATCTATCTGTATCTGCACATGTGCATAGGGCAAGGGACATACTGCAACTGTTAGTGAAGGGTGGGCAGCTATTTGTCAGTGAAGGTTGATATGTGCATATATCCATGTAGGTCGTAGTGTGTGGCCTAGAAGACAGCATGCAGTATGCATTAGTGGCCTTAGGTCAACTGGTGCCCTAGGCAAAAGGGCTCCACGGTGCCTCCTACCACACTTCCTGGTGCCCCCATCCTTGTGTCCACATAAATAGTGGAAAAGCACCCCTGCTAGAGCGGCGCCCTAGGCGGCTGCCCAGTAGGCCTATGCCTAAGGCCAGCTATGGTAGTGTTGATATATGTCATGTGGTGGTTAAATGCTGTGGGACAGATTTGTCAGATCTGCTGTGTTACAGACAGTGAGGCCTGCTAATACTACAAGGGCTGAGGACACCCACATGCATTCTGCACAACACAGTGCAATTTAATCATATACTTGTACATCCCACAACTGTCGCATAAGTGATATCCCCACCATGAAAGGTGGACTGTACATGTGCCTATATGTACATCCATGTGTACAGCAATGGATGTGTACATGTATGTGTATAGAAATACATATATATGATATACATATATATATATATATATATATATATATATATATATATATATATATATATATATATATATATACATATAGAGTGAGAGAGAGAGACAGAGAGTCACGGGGTCATATGTACCGCAACAGGTGTGTGGTGAACAAGGCATGGACTGTAGACAAGTGTTGATACTACAGTGTCATTCCACCTTCCCAAAACAGTGTACCCATTAACTACCACATAGGTAGAGATCTACCTAACAGTGAAGGTGTGATAAGGGAACATGGGACACAGGTGGACAGTAGCCTCCACTTTGATGAAGACAGTGCCACACTACACCTGTAATCTGTCTGTGTGGTATGTGTCATGACAACAGGTGTGTCATCTATGGAAGTATATGGTAGAGATCCCCTCTACTCATCACAATGGCCTTTGTGGTGTATGCTTCACATGACAACTACACCAGGTGAACAGGCCACAGACAGACCTCCCAAAGGGTAATACTGTCTGCAGTATAGATGCCCTATGCAGACTGACTCACAAAACCACAACTACACTGTTTTGCATACTGGCCACACAGAGGTGACCTCTGTCGGACATACAGAGGTATGTCACACCCATAGCTGGTTGACAACCACCATGGCAACATATCACAATCCCTCTGGGATACACACTGTAGGGCCCTAAACCTTGTCAGCTCACTAAATAGCACATGCTGGAGGGATAGGTTCCCATCTCAGAGATATGCCATACACCATAGCAAACAAGGCTCCTCCTTAGCAGTTGTTATAAATACCCCTGATGATTGTGTGGGAGATTGGTAATACACCCCAGGAAACACCTCTGTGGTTCAGGTTGGTAGGGGCAAGTGAAATCAAAGTACATGTGTGTCAAAGGCCAGGGTAGCATATGGCTAGGCTGCCGTAGGCCCTAGGGCCAATAGCATATTACCTACCTATGACACTATGCACTTACACATGGACTTAATGCAATAGCTGCTATGTGGGGTTGAATAAGTGTAACGCTGAATGTGTGCAAGGTCTGTAAATGTGTGATAGCTTAGTGTGATGTTGTATCTGACATGGTAGTGCCTATCCTAGCTGTGAGGACAGCAACTGATGTGTAATGTACTGTTAGGCAAACATAGTAGTACAGCTTATGATGTGATGTAGTTCTCCGTTGACAAATGTGGTGTCTCATTGTAGGCTAAAGCAATACATGTATGCTTAGTGAGTGGTACTGCTGGTGAATCCATCACCAATGTGAACTGTAGTACTACCTGAAGCTGTAGGCCTAAACAGCACAGTATGTTGTGCGTTCACATTGCTTGGAAACACTGTCATGTGTGTTTGCTGTAGTCTGCACAGAGGACAGACTGCAGGAATAAGGGTGTGTAAGTAGTGGCACACAGTACCATATGGTACACAGGTGATGCTCATCTGTGTTGGCATACAGTGGTGCATTATATGTTTGCCTGATGTGTGTGTGATTATGCCTGTACAATGGCTGCAATCATATGTGTGTTACAGGGTTAACGTATGTATTCTGCAACATATATAGTCTGTTACAGCAGTATGCCACCTATAGTAACAACTGGACACATCTGTTAGGCAGGGCTATGGCATCAATGACTAGGGTGGTTGATTGGTACTACTGTACCTGTACTTTACATTCATTGCAGTGGATGACATTTCTGTTGGTGCATTGGTGTGATATACACCCCTGTCTTGAGGTTGGGCAATGTGTCACAAACAGTGTGTCGGGTACTGTTGTATAGTGGTGTGATATATAAAGTCTGCCAGGCAGTGTTAGTTAGTTGTGGCCTGAGAACCAATAAGTGGTATTGAACGTGTGTAACCTCTGACAGACAATAGGATGGTATATATGTCAGTAAAGTGATATCTGTGGGTAAAGGTGTAAAGTGTGCCACAGGACACTCTCAAACATATTGTTCATATCTTTTTCAGCCAGATGGCCCACCAACGCAACCCAGCATACACAGCAGATGAGGAAGAGGTGATACTCGACAGCCTATTGCAGTGGTACACAATGCTCTTCTCCAGAAGCAGCCAGCACCAGCAGGAGCGGACTGCACTGTGGCAGGAACTTGTTAGTCGGGTAAATTACATAGGCATGCATAACCGGACATATGAGCAGGTACGCCATCACTGCAGTGATTTAATTAGACAAGTCCGGTGGCGTGCGTCTGATATCCAAAGACAGCAGCTTGCCACAGGTGGTGGGGTAACCATTCATCCCCCCTCACCAGAGCGGAGGAGCTGCTCCTAAGCATGGTGGCTCCTGGACAACATCTACATCAACCTCTGACATGTGTTGTAATGGAGGCCAGAGCCACCCAGCACATCTACATGGAGCAAGCAGGTAACATGCCCCATCTGTAGACTACAGTTAACTGTATTGTTAGATTATGTGTACGTGAGATGTGTACTGTGTGTTTAGCAGTTCCGCTGCCTAGTGTTGTGCAATATGGATAGTTTGAATAATATCCCTACACCTGTGACTGTTGACTGTTGTTGTACTGCAGTTTAGCATACCTACTGTAGCAATGCCACAGTTGTGGCCACTGACAAACCCTCTCCTATTCTCGTAGGTCCCTCTGGTGTGATGGCAGGGCAGCCGATCCATGCTGGTGAGTGTGTTATACCTGCAATGTTGGTAATAAAATATGCATGGCATAGGTGAGGTGTAGGCCATGTACACGTAACACACCTACGCATAATGCATGCCATGCATGTTTGCTGTGAGACGTTGCACAGCTCAGTAATATCAGTAGCTGCCTCAATGACATGCAATACACAGAGCATGACACACAGTTGTGGCAACCCCGTACTGCACATTGGATAGGCATAGTTGTAACACCTGTACACAACATAAGACATTTGTCACATGCAGTACACAAAGTCATGCTACATATGGCGTAACCACACACCCGCTGTAAGGTCACACTTCAGTATCCCACATGTCATCCACACACACATGATGTACCTCAGGGGTAGAGGCCTATCATGGGGCTGTGCAACACTCTTCATCACATAACACAGTCATGTTAGGCAATGCTCCCTACTGGGCACCGCATACACCCATGTACAAAGTGGCTGTGTAATAGTGAACGTGTCCACGGCACTGCAGTTCAGGTACAGCATGCTAGGTGGTGGACTGTCACACAGTAGTAGCCTTGAGTGACCACAAGATGCATGATGATGATGATGGCACATGGTACTACACCCCATCTGGTTTCAGTGACCACAGTACTACACATAGCAGTCTTTGCTGTGCACCTCATTGTTCTGTGTGTGCAAACATATGCACTTATACACACCATGCATAGCATGTTGTGTGTGTGCTTACATATGCTAGTATACACATTTTGCACAACAGTCGCCATCCATACAAAGAGTCACATATATGTCCTGGAATGCTATTGGGTGTATAGGTCACATGACACACATTGGGTATGTGTGGTGTTTAATGTTGCAGTCGTGTAGCATGCCATGTCATGGCTGGCAACAACATATCTGCAATATGTCCCACATGCACCATAACCACTGTGCAATGTCCATGCCGTGCATTCAGATTCCTTCACGTCTACATGCACCACTCATCCCATGTCTGTACATTGCATGCATTTGCTACACCTGTGCCCACTATTATGTGCTATGGACACAGATGCTGTCATCAGACATGGCAATCTATGTGTCACACAGATAACACATGCAGCCATGGTATGTATACCATTGAGTGATGGTGCACATGACATTGCAGAGCAGATAATACTTGCACAGTAATGTCATGTCCATGTACACATTGTGTTCCAAGGTGTAGCCAATCACTGAACAACTACACACATGCATCAAAGCCATGTATAATATCATTAGATAGGGCTGTCTACACTTGCACTGCATGGTGTTGAGCAACACATGGTCTGCCTGCTGACACATGTGTGGTGACTGTTTGCCTTGTGATACTGTCACCCACCATCACCCACTATTGTGTATGTGTTGGATTGCTGGTGTGTGTGTGTGTGTGTGTGTGTGTATGTGCTGTGGTGAGCAGTGTATTTCTGTGCATGTGTGCATGTGTGCATGTGCGCATGTGTTCATGTGTTCATGTATGCATGTGTTCATGTGTGCATGTGTGCATGTGTTCATGTGTTCATGTGTGCATGTGTTCATGTGTGCATGTGTGCTAACATCATGTACAGATTGTAAAGTGCTTTTCCTGTCTTCCTTCCACAGGTGCTGAGTTAGGCATGGCTGAATGCAGCAGGGAACCTGATGTCACCGCCGCTAATAGTGGAGATGATGAGACATGTATTGTGGCAAAGGAAGGTCTAACAGGGTTTGTCGTTGGTCCACCAATCGACAGTACACAGCGGTCAACCGTAAAGTATGTCTGGTAATTAAGTCGTTTTCTTTTTTTTAACAAGCAGTGGTTTTATGCTGATTTTGCAACTTGTGGACATTATCATTATCATTGTGCATTGGAGTGCTCGTTCCAGTTCGATTGAACTGTTTACATCACCAAGGATTGTTTTTAGATAAGCAGCCGTTGTTTCCAGTTCGTTTGTGACACCCTGTGCATATGATGACACATTTGCCACCTCCTGTCATCTGTCAGATTGATGCAGGAATAGGCTAACATGGTTCTGATGCACAGGGTGACATTATAGCAGTGTAGCAATAGTAGCAAGTTGCCAACAGGAAGGTGTACTGATATCCTTGTAGGTATATCTGAGCAGGCATTATGCATCACAGCTCTGACAGTCATTGTAGCATTGTTTACACCAGTGTTAGGTCTGAGTATGTATTGTCCACCCATGTGTCACCTGGCTGAAGAGTACAGTGTTGCCAGCATGTGTTAGTGAGTGGACAGTACGTGTGTGATGTGTGCATTACAAATTAGTGGGTGTACATCTGTGAACATGGTGTGTGTGCACTGTCTGCATGTACGTGCATAGTGGACACGTGGGATGTGCGACATACCCTGTTCTACACATTGTTATCATCTCATGGTATCTTTCGATGACCAGTATGCATTCTACTACAGATATGTACTAACATGGGTACACATGTGTGTATGACATGGGTTGGCACTATGCTGTGGGTGATACCGTTGATATCTGTCAATGATATGCAGTCTGGCAGTATACACCACCTCAACAGCATGACTATAACCAATCATTAGATGATGTCCTGACAAATGACTCACAGTTGTAGGGAACTGAGTAACAGTTGGATCCTTCCAGTACTAGACTATAACAGTAACCAGTGGTATTGACCGACACACGTTCCTGGGACCACACCTGTGTGGCATATAGCCCTCTTCGGTACATGCAAACATACTAGGGATATGTCCATCCACATCTAGAAATGCAAGCATTGGCCTACACTGCATTCCCTGGATGGGACGCATATCCTACACAAGGGTATCATAACACATTAGGGGCCTGCATGCATATCCACAGGGCTGGTGCACACCAATAATGACTGTCCATTATTGCCAGTCATTGTTGTATATGAACACATCTGACATATACCCGAGCAATTACCCTCACTCACAGTACTCTATAGTACGTGTCATGGGTGTGTGTGGCAGGGATGTCCTTGGCCACTGATCACTACATTGGCCCGTCTTGATGCATACATACATATGAGGCCTATGATCTGAGAAACAGCGGCACAATCTGTCGAAGGTTACAAATGTATTCATGTAGTATGCAGGCTTCACACCTATGTACTGATTGAGGTCACATGTACACAAATCTATTTGACACGCAGATACCCGATGTGTGCACTGCACATACTGTTTGAAACATATGTCATACCGTAGTAAAAGCAAAACCCACACTGCATTGATCACCTGTGGCACACACACACTCAGCATTTGCTGGACTCAAACCCCTCCCTAACTAAGCAATGATACTAGAGAGATATGCATTAACACGGCACGCTATATGCATTACTGGGTGATTTCTGTTCTCCTTGAATATTTGTAGGATGCTGACATCATCAGCCTTTCTGAAGAGGGATGTACCTCTTTTAAAATGTGTTTTCACATACATACACACCACCCCACTTGGTGTTTGCCAGACTCAAACCCTTGCCTGACTATATTATGACACTAGTAAGATATGCATTAACACAACACACTATTTGCTTTACTGGGAGCATTCATTTCCAAAACTCTATTTTTAGGATGCTGACATCATCACACTTGGCAAAGAGGTATTCACCACTCCCAATGTGTTTCCACAGTCTCCAAAAAGGCCACTCCTCCCAAAGCCAATTTCACACACACACACACACACACACACACATACACACACATACACACATACACACACTCAGCAATTGCTGGGTTCAAACACCTACCTAACTATGTTATGATACTAATGAGATACGCATTAACACGACATGCTATATGCTTTACTGTGTGGTTTCTATTCACATGCTATATTTGTAGGTTGCTGACATCATCAGACTGGACATGGTAATGTGTGTGCACTTAGTGTTATGCAATCCCAGGAATGAACCTTGTGGGTCAGCAGGTGTGAACATCTTGAATAGGAATACACAATTCATACCTGGTGTGATCTATCTGTGGACAAATTACCATTCCTTCATATGACAAAAAATATTCATGCACAGATTGTAGGTTTTGTGGATGCAACATGTGTCTGTGATGTTGGTAAAGGGCTATTCAAAGTCTATGTGGGACATGTGTTGCTCCTGTCAGTGATGTATGTCCTGGGTGGCTGCCTTGCAAGATATCTAGCAGGTTTGGGAAACATGATGTGCTCATTAACATACCACAGACGTTTGGGTTGTGTGTTTGTCGGTTTACAATATCTCTGTTCCTGACTGCAATCATGATGGACTCCATGGACTAACATTTCGGACTTCGTAGGCTTATAGGAATATAGTTCCCATGATGTGCTGTGCACCAACACTTGTGGGGTGTGCCACATGTTGCTGTAACACATTCAATGGTGTAAGATCCTGTAGAGAGTATGAGGCTCAACAGACTGTTCTGGTGCAGTGTCTATTTGTCCTGCCGTTCACTTATGACACATATGGGGAAACAATGTTATCCACGTGATGGGATTAATTTGGCATTGGGAGGACCAGTTTACACATTCTACATGTGATATCTCCTGGTATGATGTTAGGGCCTTTTTTCACTGGGAGGTGGTTATGTATGTAATGGCCTGTCTAACAGGATGTTGACATTGTCAGTCAGGTACAGTTGACCCTGACTCAGGACATATATGACTGTACATCGATATTTCTGACATAGCTGAAGGAATTGTAATGTTTCTGTCTGTACTCCTTTGCAGATTATCTTTCCACAGCAACAACAAACCTGAACACTAAAACCCTGTTATACTCTTTTACACACTTGACACACTACTGATTCTTTGTGATCAGTCGACAGTGTATGTCATCATCATATCCTGGCATGTCCAAAGGTCGGTTTCATGTGTACTCTCCAGTCCAGCTTGTGCATATTGGAATTCTGACACATTGTTACAACTGCCTTATGTACACAGGTAACACTGTCCTCCTACCAACAAACTCAGATATCTGTGAGAGGTGCAACTGTATAGACAGACAGGAGGCTGAGCTCTCCCAAGCCATGATTGGCACAGTCTATCGGGTGGTGAAGGTAACCACACACACCACAAATACAGTCCCACATGCACCTATGACAACAGCAAACCATATACATTGACACACAATGACATACTTGGAGCATCTAAATATACTCTGCCTAAGCAGCTGAGATATCCAAAGCAGACACACAAACAACTGCTAACACACAACCATACACACATATCATATAGTTCACAATGTCATTGTGCCACACAGTCACTGCCCTTAGGCCTACACAACGCACCTCATACACTTGTATTAGGTGACTGTAATTGTCCATCACACTGACATCCCA
The DNA here is from genome assembly GCF_019279795.1 of Protopterus annectens. Taxonomy (NCBI): domain Eukaryota; kingdom Metazoa; phylum Chordata; order Ceratodontiformes; family Protopteridae; genus Protopterus; species Protopterus annectens. The sequence continues at coordinate 437,055,530 of NC_056729.1, read as the reverse complement.
CTCACCAGGCTGAACAAGGTGAAGGTCACTTTGTGCTGTGTGTCAGGAGCCAGGATATGCCACATGACACATGCACTGTTGTCAAGTCCACTGCAAGTACAAATATGGCTCCATCATTGACCATTCTGGTGTGTAAACCCTCAGATGTTCCTCCCTGGCCTACATGACAAGGGACATAAAGGAGCTCTCTGATCATGTTGCCCAGGACAGTATGACCCTGACCTTGTGTAGCATCTTACCCTCACCAAGTACTATGTCACAGTATACAGATGACATGATCACTTTTAACAGTTGCCTAACATATTGTTGTCATTCACAGGGGATCCAGTGTCTGTCAGCCTGGGATTACATGCTCAACATGCCATGTACATTCTCTATGGATGCCATGCACCTGTCACCCCTAGGCTTTCACAGACGGCCTTAGGCTCTTGACACACACATAGTGGCTGTTTGAAGCAAGGGTCAGAAGACATAACCACAGCCATAGACATTACAGGGTACAGGAAATGGAGAGTGATGGTGCTCAACAACTGATGTCTAACCCTCAGAATGCATGCACTCAGGACTCACATCAGTATGGAATCTGTCAATATATGTGCAGTAACAAACACCTGGTTCAGGCTCACAAAAGCACAGCAGCACTAACAGGTTTTACATCATACCATGGTTTTCAGACACAAGACACGGACCGGACAACAACATTAGGGGGGCTATCCATATACATCATTCATACACACACCTCCAAGTTGGTAGCAGTACACAAAGCATTGGGGAACGTACATGTGCAACTGAGAGTGGGCAAAACTGCATTTCAGTTTGTAGGCTGTTACAGACCACACTCCCAAACATGGGCACAACAGTCAGTATTCCTGGGAACACTGGGGAAAGTGAAGGTCTCACCAAACACCATTATATTGGGTGACTTCAAATACAGAAACATTGACTGGGTATACTACTCAAGCAGTGACACCCTCGCACAACAGTTGCTAGGATTGTTACACTCAAATGCTATGGCAGACCTGGTCACCACACCCACAGGGGGTTAAACATGTGGGACCTGATCATCACCCACATGGGGACTCTATGTTCCACAACAGAGGTATAGCTGTAATTGTTAAGGTCGGAACATACATTCATCTCACTAGACATACATATCCCATACACACACACATCCTATGTGATCTCAGTGACATACTTCTCATGAGCAAACGTCACACTTGTACAAACTGAGGTGGTATCCCTCAATGACCCTGGGACAGTGTTGTTTATGGCTCAGACCACTTCATACTTTACAAGCACATTCTATGGACAACTACTGGAATGCATGGATCATGATATCCCAGATAACTACAAGACTCACTCCTCCAAACGCAGGGGACCTGTCTACTGGACCACGGCCATTACTGAGCTATACAGGGACAGGAGGAGGCTACTACATTATAGAGCACAATCACAATCAGGAAGGCATCTCTGATCAGTACTATGGTATAGCTACGATCACTTGTTGATTTATCTAAGGCCCACTTCTAACGGGCACTTGCAACAGACACTATGGACAATCACAAGGCCTTATTTAGTTATGTCAGGGACCTGGGTGGGAACTCACAGATATGCTGTGAGTTACTGCATAATTACAAATGATACAGTGAACCCACTGACATTGCGAACATCCTGGACAACAGGTTCAGTGGGAATGTTTACCCACCATCCCCCCTGCAGTGCAAATGTCCATTACAACAGGGTGTAGCCTCCCTGACATCACAGATGAACATGTGTGTGCTGCCCTCTCCATAGCAGACAACACAGCATCAGTGGGACCAGATGGTGTCCCAGACTGTGGCATACATGAGATTCATGACAAACTTCACACTCACATTATGTCACTGTTCAATATCACAGTTACTGCAGGATGTGTACCCATGGAATGGCATACAGCTATGGTGTACCCGCTCCACAGTGCTGGTGCCACAAGGGACCCTGGACATTATCACAATATATGCCTAACTATTCTGGTCTGCTATGCTATGGAGTGTATCATCATGGAACACATACACATACACTTTGTGAACCTACAAACATTGGATCCTACACAATTTGGTGTTGTTGAGAGCATATCTTGCCTCTTGCAGATGTTTGATGTCTTTTCACAGTTAACAGGTCCATAGACATACACAGGGTTGTCCACACAGCCTACCTGGAGCTCGCACACCACTTCTACACAATACCCCACTTGGCCTTTACACATTAGATCACCGGATTCAATATCTACACATATGTCACAAGATGGATTGCTAACCGGATCATGGATAGCACACACATGGTCAGTATTGCAGGTGCCATGTCTGACTATACAACAGTTACACATGGCATCCCACAAGGCTCAGTCCTGGGACCTCTCTTGTTCTGTATATATTTCTGATACATACTGGCTAACACAGGAGGAATATGGATGACCATGTTTGCAGATGACTGCAAACTGTGTGCCACAATCAACTCCACAGCTGGCACAAGCATCCTCAGAAAGGGTCTCACAGAGATGGATGACTGGTGCCAGAGCCATGGCCTATAGCCACCTTCCTTTAGATGCATAGTCATCACCTTTGGTAGTAACATCGTGCACACACATTGCCACATAGGTGATGATACATCACATACAGTGTGTGTGATTTGTGATTTGGGGACATGAATACTTAGTACTCTCGCCTTTGACATTCACGTTGCCAATGTTGTTGGACACGCCTTTGATTTAGCCAACCTTATCCCATACAGTTTTACATCCAGATCAGGTGGGGTCATTATGACCCTATAGTCATCAGGCACATGCTTGGATACAATGCCCCATTTTGGATGTACCTTACCCAACACCTGCAGCAACTGGAATGTACACAGATTTACATAACCAAGTGGATCTAGGGACTCACACAGATGGTATGCACAGTTTGGCTATGGTCACCCCAGCTCTCCTTAGTTGCTTACTGCCTACTTGGATGCAGTCTGTGCCTTTTTATTGAAGCCATGTCCATCACAGCATTGATGGACAGGCTCCACATGAGGATATCAAAGTCCCTTACAGCTACATGCTCCAGGGACAGGTACGTGAGCAATGATGTTAATAGGACATGCTGAAGAGGCATATTACCATCACAGAGGCTCCACTCACTCAGGAATGTGATCACAGTCCCACATATGCACAGACCCACGCTGACAACCTACAGGTGACATCTTCACAGGTGGATGGGTGATGGTATGTTTAGCCTCGGGATATGTTATGGGTCCTTGCTAGACAGAGGCAGAATGAAATGAACATATGTGAGATATCTTGTGTGACCTACTATTAACAGGCACAGTCTACTGATCTAGTGTGGTTGCAGAATACAAACACACTGTGGCTAGGCTTCTACATACCCTAGGGCAGATAGCCTAGTGTCAACCTCTGAACCTATGCTAATGTTCGGGATGCGAATTGTTCAGTGATGGTACTGATTGCAGGTTTTGTTTCTTCTTTGCTTTACTACTTCCTATGAACAACCTAGGTTTCTGCATAACATATTTGATTGTGACAGGATTTCACTATATTATATTGTGTCTGCTGTCATATCACTGTGTGCACATGGTGGATTGGTGAATAGTGCGAGGTTCCTGGGTTGACACATGCAACTGAGGGATATGTGTGACCCACTGCTGTACTCAAACTTGCCCTAAGTGTGTGAGCATGCCCAGTTCAGACTTTCAGTGTTTTGTTGCCTGACATTTGTCTCATAGTTTCAAGTGTGTGAGCATGCCCAGTGTGGCCTTGCAGTATGTTGCTGTCTGAGGTCCACTACGTTTGTTGATGTGTGTGAACATTACCAATATTAACATTTATACTATATGTGTGTTGAATATCAGGTTCTATTATTACTGCAGGCCTCTCCTTTGTGTCTTAACTCAACAGGGATTATGCTATGCCTGCAAGGTTTCCATGAGATACTTAGCATTGACTTATCAACATTTTTTCATACAAGCTGACCATTGACATATTGTCATGGTTTAGTGGTTCTATACTCTGACTATAGTGCACTGTATCCTAGGTTGGAGGACTGTCACTGCTTCATATTTTCATACATGCCAGAACAGACTACTTCAAGAAAAGTGAAGCAAATATGAACTTGTTAACCTGCTTTTGATGAACTATACCCACATCTGACCAGACTTGCACAACATTGCTCAATGTTGCCCAACATTGCTGGACAGTGCACAATATTGCTAAACATTGCCTGTAGTTGTGCTACTTAGTGTGTGCAATTTTGTTTACATATACTAAATAGTGGTGAGAGCTGTTTAGCAGTGCTTTATATTGCTTAACACATAGCAATCATGCCTCAGGTGGTGCTGCAGGGCTGCCTATGTCGGATGCACATTTTACACTCCCTATACATGTTTGTTAACAGGTAGTGTCAAGTTAGGCATCGCTTTTACTATATGGGCGAGTCGGAGAGAGGTATCATTTCCAGGTTTCCTACTGAGCCAGGATATATGCTATGCATTGACTCTTTGCCAAGGCCAAAGCATACTGGGCATGCCTCCTTCTGCCTACTGGGGCAGGCTCAGGTTGTTCCTCCTCTGAGTCATGCTCTGCCTGTGATGGCCTTGGCAATGGTGTGGGGCTGTTGTGCCCGGCCCTATGCTGCTCCTGCTGCAGCTGTTTTCACAGGATCATATTGTGTAGCATAGCACATACCATGACTATTTGGGTACATGTAGTTGGTGAGTACTGCAAGGCTCCACCAGATGTGTCCAGGCACTGGAACCGTGACTTGAGCAGCCCAAACACACGCTCAATTACATTTAGTGTTTGTGCATGTGCCTCATTATGGCATTCCTGTTCAAGGTGTGTGTGCATTTCTGATGGGTGTCATCAGCCACGGCTAGAATGCATATCCAGCATCCCCCACTAGGGGATGTCCCCATTGGCAAATGTCTGGTAGAGCTGCATCAGATGCCAGATATGGGAATCATGGTAGCTTCCAGGGCAACCAGCACACACATTCAGTATTATGCCCTGGGCATCACACGTGACCTGGCAGTTGATGGAGGGGAAGCCCTTGTGGTTGAAGTAGACCCTATCCCACTCACCGGCTGGTGCTTTGATGCGTATGTGCATGCAGTCTATTGCACCCACTACCTCAGGGTATTCTGCTATTTGCTGGAAGAGACACATATTACTGGCCAATACCTCATGGGAATTGGGGAAATATACATGATCACCTACATGTGCTGCCATGGAATTCAGTAACTGGTGCAGTACCCTAGATGCTGATGCCTGTGAAATCCCCATCATATCATCAGTTGGTCTCTGGAAGGTACCTGTTGCTAATATTCTTAGGCTGACACATACCTTGGTTTCCACTGGGATGGGTTCCCCTCTGTTGGTTCTGTGTGTGAGGCATAGCCTGCACAGCTCAACAATTTGCTGCATGAGGTCTCTGTCCACTCTATAGCACTCCACTATCTCCAGCTCATGTAGCCCCTGGTAGGTTACCCTAGGCCTGTACACTCTTCTCCATCTCCTCACTGTGGGTTGCTCAGCAGCATTTGCATTGTCACCACCCTCAGCATGTTGCATATGTCGCCTTATGACAGCAATGGCAGCCCCTAACATTTCTTTGTCTCAGTAAAGCTTTTTCAGTTTTCACTTCTTTTAGCTTACTGCAATGTTGCAGTGTGTCTGAGAAAAACATACTGGAATGTTTTTTGCTGAGTTTTAAGTGCTGGGCTGGGCTGGGCTAGTGTACTGCCTGTGTAATTGCCTGATTCTGATTGTTTTCACCTGCTAGCTCTGCTAGTACTCCCTGGTTAACTTTCTACTATTTGTTGTGCTTCCTTTTCCCTTTCTGTTTCCTCAGGGGGCAGCGCCACGAAAACAAGCGCAAACACGCACACACGAGCTCACACGCACGCACACATGCTTACATGGACTAAATCTTGCTTATTCTTGTTAAAACATGCACACAGGTGCAAACGCACTTACAACTGTTTACACAGCCTTACATATGCTTACTCAAGCCTACACGCGTGCACACATGCTGACACGCACGCACACTGTCTTACTCGGGTTTGCTGGCACTCACACGCGCGCATGAACGCTCAGCAAAAAACTTTGGCGTTATCCACAGCATACACCTTCGATTTCTTGACTTTACCTGGCCTACCTGTTGATACACCTCTTTCACTAGTATGTAAATGTAAGCTGACACATGTCACTGTACTCCAATGAGCTGCACTCCTTTCATACATACCCCCCTCATAATGTCACCTATCTTCTACTCTGTTACTCCCCTTATCCTACTCCTACACTCCACTGACTGTGCTCATTTGCTATGTAAACTTGTGATTCACTATCATAACTCTCATTTGCATAGGATTGCCTACTAATGTTTAGTTACATCTCTTAGACTGAGCTTCCCCCCTTAGCAACCTCTACTCTGTGGCCATGTTGTCTTCAGCCTGCCATTCCCTTGCATTGTAAATTCATTTTAGCTATGAAATCCACATTTGTGGATCTTAATTATTAATTTTCTGCTTTTTAGGGTGCAGCACATTTGTGCAGTGCTGCGCTACGGTTAAACCCCGGAAATCGGGATTAAAAAAAAAAGTTATTTTATTTTTAATTTGCATCACTTCCCATTGCCAATGGCTATATTTTTGGCCATTGGCATGCTTCCTCCTGTGAATGCATGCTTTTTTTCCAGCTGACACAGCTCTGTTTTGCTATTTGCAGAACCGTACTAAGTTATCAACTTAGTACATTTCTGCAAATAACACTACTCCTACTCGGACAGGTTCGGGTTTCCTGGATCACAATTTTACCTCATTTGCATGGCTTTTACCTCCAATTGAGGTAATTTGCATATCCCAGCCCTGTCCGTGTAGGACTAGTTTGGAGAGCTCAGTTGCACGCCCCTGCCAGCTGTTTCTGGATCGCTCGACGGACATGTTGGCTTGCTGGAGTCTTTCTCTACTCTTAGACTCCGTGCAAGCCTTCATGAATCCGGCCCTGTATGTCAAATATACATTGAGATGTCTTAACAAAACATTCATGAAATTATATTTCGACACTCAGATATACAATGCAGTTAAAACTGCCATTCTAGTCTTAAATATTTTATGCAGTTGAGCGCTGAACTGGAACCTACTATATTGGTACCCTCAGAATAGTGAGTTTGGACTCATTGTACTGAGGTTTGGGAAAAAAGTCTAATTTACTTGACAAATATATTTTATTGTTACATCTGATTTAATTTAATTGATACAGATATATTCTGGAAAACTGCACATTCTCCACATGGGACAATTTTCATATACCCAGTCCTAATGGAAAACAATTATAAACCAGCATGTTAGGATGTTAATATGAAATGCCTGCAAAACCCAATATTTTTAAATATGTATATAAGCTGTATTTCAGTTCCCTTTTTTTGAATTTTTAGCAAAACATTCTAGGAATTACAGCTGGATGTTGATATCCCTTACAGATTTAAATGCAGTCTGTGAAGGCTGCCAGCCTAGCTAGATATAATTTTGTAAATAATTCTATGTCCTTGTAAATATTAATGTGATCCACAGACTTGTTTCACAAATGTAAAGAAAACTGTGTTATGTGTTGAGCTTCAAAAATGTAACCACAGTGCACCCTGCTGGAAGAAAGCTGGTGAGTAAACCATTTTATGACTGTTTGATCTCAAGCTAGGAGACAGGATGTCTGGGCTAGGAAATTCTTTCTATTGTTCTAAGATAGAGATAATTACTAGGTTTTACATGAAAAGTGTCTTTTATTGCTATGATTTCCTGGCAGGTGCAGATTACAAAAAGAAATGTTAAAATGTTAATTTCTGTGAGCCTGGGAAACTTAAGTAGATGTGTCAAGAATGATGTAATCTGAAATGACTCAGCAGTAATGGGTATTATCAATTTAAGACTTTCTCAGAGAAAAAGATTTAGCATTTTGTATTTGTCTGCAGAGCTGGCAACAACTCACCAGCACTTTGCCTTGTAAGTAGAATATAGAACATAGTTTCTCTTAGAGACAGATAAGAATTTAGCCAGATTAGTCCAGATTAGTCTAGCTGTTTTCTAACTACGGTGGTGGTGCTGCGGTAGCATTGTCGCCTCACAGTAAGGTGTCCTGTTCGATTCTCAGCTAGAACGTCTTCTGTGTGGAGACATGCGTGAATGGGCGTACCTTTGTTGAAGGTTGTGCATCAGAGCTGGCAACTCAGCACGTAAAAATCTACTGCCAATCATTAGTGGACCGAAGTTCCACTGTGGTGACCCCTAACCGAGAAAAGCCGAAAGACACAACAAGTCTAGCTGTTTTCTATACTATGTAAGACTATCCTACAATATTGTTTAAAGTATTTTCCTGTGATTTCTAAACTTTCTATTAGCACTGTGTTGAATTGATGAGTATTGTCTTATGTTTTATATTTATTATTAAATATTTTTAAACCTTTCGACTGTGGCTGTTTTGTGTAGAGATAAGTTAAGCTCTCAGAGTACTTGCATGTATTTGGTGATACTGTATAAGCCACTCCAATACCCTTAGCTCTGGATTACACTTATTATTTGGATAACAGTAATACCACACAGTGGAATTGGTCGCCCTTTGGGAAGGGCCTTATAGTAGCTGTAGTGGTTGGTAGCAGCAGTTTTTACTTTATAGTATGCGCAGGAGGGGGCATAGCTGGAGAACCTGTGCCAGCCTTCCCCAGGAGTGTGTGTGTGTGTTTGTATATAATTCATATCTCAAAGTGTGTGTGTGTGTGTCAGATACTTGGGCAGGGACATGAAGCACTGTTAGGACAGAGAGAGTGCTGAAGGTTTTGGTGTGATCACTTGGCTGAGACCTGTACCCTATAGCTATGCCAGTGGGGAGTCTTATTGGGGATCTGGAGAGAAAGGGAGAAACCAGCCCAGGACTAACTCTGATCTCTGTGTGCTCTTTGTACATTATTGTGTGTGTACTTGTTATCCTTCCAATGTGGATGCCCCTCACTGATGCTAGTGGTGAGGATTGAGGCTCCTTGATTACTGGGCCAGTGCACGGGCATCACACAGTCCACTCCTGATTTTTCTTGTGTAGGAGTTTCCTCCTCTTCCTACTGACCATTGAGCCTCTTCCTACTGGACTCAGTCAAATTAATTCTGTAGTGGTGAGTAGTACCTAAAAACAATAGAGTAAAAATCATATAGAGTCCTCACCATACAGCCAGATGTTATAGTGATTTCTGCCCTTGCAGAAATCCCAGCTATGAGTGCATTTTTTGCATGAATTGCTGAACCTCTACCCTGGTGGTGATGTTGGCATTTGTATCACTGAAAGAACCACCCATGCCCCATTGTTCATACATGCATGTGTTCTCCAACATTTGTCTACAAGTATTGCCATCACTGCATCCTCTTTGCACTAGTTGCATGCATCCTGACATGACTCTGCTCTTTGATCAAAGTTGTATCAGTAGAGAAGTGGTGCAAACTGCCTGAGCCACCATCTTTCCCCACAGGTTGGGCATGACCATCATCCTTGCCTGTGCTACCAAGCACCTGAGCCACTAATCAAACTCTGGTCACCTGGTTTAACAACAGCGTACTGTAGCCTTTAGCAATGTAGGTGTTGGTCAAGGCCAGTTTTCAATAAAAAATAAATCCTTGTTCCACAGAACTATATAAGATTTAACTTCAGATGTGATTGAAACTCAGTACAAACATATTGTGAACATTCTCACATTCTTTTGCCTGAGTGGATGTCGCATCTTTAAAGCTCTTGTGGAAATTCAGTATAATGCAGCATACCTGGTTGACAGTATCAAATGTCTTAAAACACGGCATAGGGTATCCATGCATGAAATACATTTTTTTAGGACACTAATTAAACATTTCAACCATTGTATTCAAAATATATAAGTGAACCACAAAGTAAACTGAGAACTTAATTGACTGAAATGCCTTCTAGCACGTCAGTCACAATAGTTTTCACAGGAAGTTAAAAAATTAGTACCTTCTGTTCAAGATACATCTGATGTATTATGACGACTGGATGAAATACAGTGCCAGCAAAACTATTATTGGAGTACAACTGATGTCACAAGATAATAGAAGTGATTTGAAATTTAAAGCAAATGTTAATAAAGAGGTAATTAACTGTTGAGTTTTAAATTTGAAAGGTTGTGAAAAAAAGCGTAGGAAAGAATTTAGTGCTTGCATGGTAAAAGTAATCATCCTGTAAAGTTACTTACATCTTTGCCCTATGGACAATTTTTAAGTGGAATATACAATTGTAGTGAATGGGATGATTTTTTTAATGAATCTAAGATTTTCGCTAGTCCTTTTAAGAAAAGGCTATAAGAAAAATGATATAGAAATGGTGTATTGGAATATATGGGGAAAAGATAGTTGTCAATTTATTTATTCATTATATTAATCGATTTTTATCATTTGATTATCAGAAAAGTCCGACTAGATAAAGACCCTTTTCAGCAGAAGCCTGGAGAGAAAAGTACCACATTACACACTTTTTCAAAGTTGATCAACATGAGTCAGTTTAAGGTAATGAATATAATAGCAATATGAGACAAGTAATCAATGAAAGATTTTCTAATGAGGTTTTATTTTTGCCATGCGGTAAAAATATTTATTGAAGCAATACTTTCTTGTGTTAAAGATCATTTTTTTTTATTTATGTAAGATTTAGATTTAAGAACAACTATTCCTCATGGCTTTAGAGTCTCTTATTCTAGGCATGAGAATTAAAGATATGATAGTCAATGGTCATTTTAAATATTTAGCTATGAAAATTAATATGAATTTGTTAGGAAAATATGACCACAATTGTGGACATTGTACTGGATGAATATTAATTGGAAGTAAAAATGAAGTTAAAAGAGATAATTAAAAATTAAGTTGTGCAGTTGTGATAGCATAAATGTATATACTATAAATTGTCTTTCTAAAAAGAGATATTTTGGAGAAGTGAAGAGGACATTTTGTGAGAGAATAAAATAACATTCTGAGAATATTAAGAACTGAAATTTTGAGTGTATTTTGGCTGAACATTTTAGTGAGTATCATGAAGCAAGATATCATAATACAATATTTGTAGTGTATATATATATATATATATATATATATATATATATATATATATATATATATATATATATACACAAGCATAGAGATGATAGATGAAAAGGTAAAGGACATTTTAAGATATAAGGAAACTTCTTTCATATTACAATATAACACTCATTATATTTTGTATGACTCAAGATATAAACAGTCATACAAAATTAACTAATTTAATATTCACAATTTTACTTTTAGGTGGGTTTAACTTGGTTTTAATATTGATCGGGATGGGATCAAATTTTATAAATAGTTGTTTTATTTTTGTATGTCACTTCCTGTAAATATTATTATATCTGAGGTTCCAGAAAGTGTTTCAGTAAATCAAGTTCTTAGCTGTTACTGGTATTTTCTTAGAATTAAATAAAAAAATAAAAATACCACCATGAAGTAGAAAATGTAGCCATGACTGGCATTCTCCTCTGTTGGATTTAAATTTAGATTATGCATAATTTGAGCACACCACATTACCATTCAGTACTAGACATTTTAGACAATACATGCCATTTTCTAGATAAATTTTACGTTATTTATATCTGTTTCACAGGAAAAAAAACTACAGATATATTCTGGAAATGTGGTACATTACTCCCCCTGAAAAAGAAATCATACACAAACCCATAAGACTCTCAGAAATGCTTGGAAACACTATATAAAGTATCTGTGAATGAAAGATTATATGCTAGTCATGCTTTGAAGGTTCTTAATGAAAGTTTCCGATGGTATACTTAGACACTAAGGGATTAAATCAACTAAAACTGCCCTTCTGCCTGCTGGGATTAAAATTATTAGCAAACCTTTCACAGAGTTATATTTGGAAAATGGTAATTAGATGTAAAATGCACCTAAGAATATATATCTTCATACTTGTTTTTTTTTTCTTTAGCTTGTCTTAATGCTAGCCCTGAAGGCATTTTCCTCTTCTGTTTTTTTGAGATTTTCTAGACTCACATACAGTTGCTAAAACCAAACTGCATCTTTGTCTTTAGAAGCAGACTTCTGTTTTGAATTCTGTTAAACATCAGTCTTCTCTCCTTTCACACAGAGTATAGCCTAACTGCCCTGTTTCATTTTATACTAGGCAATGTTACAACTGCCTCATGTACACAGACAACCCTCTCCTCCTCCCAACAAATTCCAACACATGTGAGAGATGCAACCATATAGCCAAACTGGAGGCTAAGCTCTCTCAACTCAGTACTGGCGTAACCAGTCAGGAGGAGAAGGAAACCACACTCACTACAATTCCAGTCTCACATAGACCTACCATGACAGCAAACAAAACACATAAACACACAAAAACATACTCGGAGGCTCTAAATAAAAATCTGCCTAAGCAGCAGAGACCTCCAAAGCAGACACCCAAGCAACCGCTACCCCAAAACAAAACACGTGCAACACATAGCTCACAAAGCCAGTGTGCCAAACAGTCACAGCCATTAAGGCTAAATAACACACCTGATACACTTGTAATAGGTGACTCTATCGTCAGGCATACTGACGTCCCGCTCACCAGGCTGAACAAGGAGAAGGTCACGGTGAGCTGCATGTCGGGCGCTAGGATCCGCCACATAACACACGCACTCAGGTCACTCCAAAGCAAGTACAAATATGACTCAGTCATTGTCCATGCTGGTGTGAATGACCTGAGATGTACCTCCCTGGACTACATGAAAAGAGACATAGAGGAGCTCTCTGAGCATGTAGCCCAGGCCGGTATGACCCTGACCTTGAGTAGCATCTTACCGTCACCAAGAATGATGCCACAATATGAAGACAAGATGATCAATTTCAACAATTGGCTTAAGTATTGGTGTCATTCAAAGGGGATCCAATGCCTGTCAGCCTGGGATGACATGCTCGACAAGCCAAGATGCTTCGCTAGGGACGGCTTGCACCTGTCACCCTGGGCTTTGGATATTGGCAAAGGCTCTTGCTACCCCCATAGTGCCTTTTTTAGGCAAGGCTCAAAAGACAAACCCACCTCCATAGGTATCACAAGGGATAAGAAACTAAGAGTAATGCTACTCAACGCCAGAAGTCTAAACCTCAAGATGCACGCACTCAAAACTCTTCTTAGCATGGAGAACATCGATATCTGTGCAGTAACAGAAACCTGGTTCAAGGCTGCCGAGAGCACCCCAGTACTACCAGGTTATACCTCATACCATGCTTTTCGGCCCCAAAACTTGGACCGAACCACAAAAGGAGGGGGAGTATCAATATTCGTCAAAGATACCCACACCTCCAGGTTGGTGGCACAGCACAAAGCATCAGAGACTATCCATGTGCAACTAACAGTGGGTAAAACTGCCTTCCAGTTTATAGCCTGCTACAGACCACCCTCCCAAACCCAGGAACCCCACTCGGTCTTCCTGAGAACACTGGAAAATATGAAGGTCTCTCCAAACACCATTATACTGGGTGACTTCAACTACCCAAACATAGACTGGGAGCATTACTCTAGCTCCAACACCCTAGCCCAAAGGTTCCTAGAATTTATAAACTCAAATGCTATGGAACAACATGTTACCACTCCCACAAGAGGGGAAAACATACTGGACCTGATCATCACCAACATGGGGACTCTATGCTCCAGACCAGAAGTGTATCCCTCACTGGTAAGATCAGACCATAAACTAATCTCATTGGATATTCACATCCCGACCCCACCCCCTGCCCAGAAAACCACAGTGAAAACCTTCTCTAAAGCAAATGTCACACTCCTCAAAACCGAGGTGGAATCCTTCAAAGCCCCCGGGCCTGTGGAAAATACAGCCCAGACCGCAGAATCCTTTATAAACGCATTCTATGAACACCTTCAGGAATGCATGGATCATGCAATCCCAGATAAAACCAAGACCCAATCCTCCAAAGGCAGGCATCCTATCTGGTGGACCCCAGCCATAAACAAACTATACAATAGAAGGAGGAAGCTACTACATGATAGAGCAAAATCCCAAAAAGGGAAGGCATCTCTGATTAGTATTAGCAAAAAACTACGGGCACTCATAAAATCGTCTAAGGCCAGCTTCGAGAGAAAAATTGCACAGGACACTAAGGATAATCACAAGGCTTTCTTTAGTTATGTAAGGAACCTGGGTGGGAATTCTCAGATATGCTTAGAATTAGTCCAAAATGACAAAAAATACACTGAACCCACAGACATTGCCAACATCCTAGCTGACAGGTTCAGTGCAAACTCCCCCCCCCCCACCAAAATGGCGAATATCTATCCCAGCAGAGTGCTGCCCCCCTGACATCTCAGATGCTCAGGTAAGAGCCGCCCTCTCCAAAGCAAAAAGCACAGCATCAGTGGGACCAGACGGTGTCCCAGGCTGCGTCCTACATGAACTCCAGGAAGAGCTAAACCCAAACATAAAACTACTGTTCAATCTCAGCCTTACTACAGGATATGTACCCAAAGAGTGGCATACAGCAACAGTGGTCCCTCTCCACAAAGGTGGTGCCTCAATGGATCCTGGAAACTATCGCCCCATAAGCCTGACTAGCTTGGTCTGCAAATCTATGGAAAGGATCATCATGGACTTCATAAATAAAGATATTGGGGACCTACAGACACTGGATCCTACTCAGTTCGGCTTTGTTAAGGGCAGATCCTGCCTCTTAAACCTGGTTGATTTCTTTGAAACAGTCACCAAGGCCATTGACGAGGGGAAGGTGGTCCACACAGCCTACCTGGACCTCGCAAAAGCCTTCGATACAATACCCCACTCGGGCATTATAGATAAGCTCACCAGCTTAAATATAAACCCCTATGTCACTAGATGGGTTGCAAACTGGCTCAAGGACAGAACCCACATGGTTAGAATTGCTGGAGCCATGTCAGACTCCAAACCAGTTACAAGTGGCATCCCACAAGGCTCAGTCCTGGGACCTCTCTTGTTTGGTATATATTTCTCGGAGGTACAGGCCAACACGGAAGGACTGTGGCTGACCAAGTTCGCAGATGACTGAAAACTGGGTGCCATAATTGACTCTCCAGCTGACACAAGCATCCTACAAAAGGGCCTCATAGAAACAGACAACTGGTGCCAGAGCCATGGCCTCAAGCTAAATGCCAAAAAGTGTATAGTCATCCCCTTTGGCAAAAACAAAGTGCCCACAAATTACCACATAGGTGGTAATCCATTAAGTACAGAAGAAGTAATTAGGGACCTGGGGACCCAAGTTGATAGCAATCTCTCATTTGACAACCACATGGCCAAAGTGGTTAGAAAAACATTTTATATAGCTCGCCTAATCAGGAAGGGATTCACATCTAGATCAGGGGAGGTCATCGTGCCTCTTTACTCATCCCTCATCAGGCCCATAATTGAGTACAATGCCCCTTTTGGGATTTACCTTACCAGACAACTGCAGCAACTGGAAAGACCCCAAAAGTACCTCACCAAGAGGATCAAAGGGCTCAATCAGATGCCATATGCTGCCCGGTTAAAGAAACTCCAGCTCTACTCATTGGCATACTGCCTGCTCAGAGGCGATCTGTGCCTGACATATAAAGCCATGTCCAACCCGGAATTAATGGACATGCTGCACCTCAGAAAATCCAAATCCCATCAAGCTACGCGCTCGAGAGACTTGAACCTCAGCACTGAAATAAATAGGACATGCTGGTGGGACAGATTCATAATCCAGAGGCTCCCTTCACTCTGGAATAAAATCCCAGTCCAGGTTAGGCAGAGTCCCTCATTGACTCTCTTCAAGAGGAATCTTGATGAGTGGATGGGAGATCATAGGTTTACCCTGGGTATCACTTCTGTGTCACTGTTAGACAGAGCCACAGTATACTAACCTCGAAAAAGGGCATAGCAAAATTAATTTAAAATGAGTGGCGAAAGCCAAACACACTCTGGCTAGGCTTATAGCCTAGTATGAACCTATGAACCTAATACTATATTTATGTAATAAAAATGCAGTGCAGTGTTATCGATGCAAACCTTTCACTATGATTTCTTGCTTGATTGTCGCATACATGCCTACATTCTTATTCACATTACAAATAACACAATGATCAACAGCCAGATATGCAGTCACTTTGTACCTCTCTAGATAAGAAGTTAACAGAACCATTCACAATAAAGATGCAAATTTTGAATGTACCACCATTCCAATTACTGTCATTGAATATAATCTGCTTAAGTGCTCTTGGAGTAAAGTTTTCATTATAATTCACATGACTATTTATATGGAAAATAGAAAAACACATATTTTGTGTTCTGATATGTATAACTTAGATATGCTGGAAGAAATTCTGACAAGAGCAAGAGTGCTCCTCTCTTGTTTTAACTTAATAAACCATGGTTTAAACAAACTACAGCTTGAATCGTGTTTTCTTATTTTTAATAAGAATGCAATGTGATCTTTAACAGGGATCTTAAATAAGACCTTTCCCCTTATGCATAGGAGAAACAGGAGACCATAGACATCAAATTTCCCTTTTCTGATGAAATATATATGAAAGTTACTTCTGATGTTAATGATGGCTGAAACTAGACATATTCCAAATTTGAGCTGCATTCTCCAGTCTGAAGAAAAATCATTAATCCTCCAGTAAGGATAACTTAGTACACTGTAAAATGACACTACCAAATGCATGTAAAACTCTGAACTTGGCATGCATGTATTGTGGCATAATGTGGTAATATTCATCAGATAAAAAGTAGCAGTGACCCAGTTATTTGTAAATAATGTCGATATCTGGAAATAGTACTGCAAATAATCTATAAGAATGATTCCGTTGAGCTATTGTGGTAGTACTTTAACTGGAAGGCTTTTTCTGATATTAATGTCCATGTTGCACTAAGGTCAAGATCAACCTTTTTGAATTAGTTAAACAGGTTTGCTGCATGAAAGAGGACCTCACAGAGGAAGCTGGAGGTTGCGTTATGAGTTGTACTTCAAGAGATCATTCTCAGCAGCGTATTGCATGTTTAAAGTACAGCTATGCTTAGATTAAAACTACAGCATATTTGGCTTCAATTGGAATAATCTGCTTTTGAGTTTGCTTGTTCATAGACTATTATTTTTATGAAAACTGGCTGTCTCAGTTAAATTAATAATTTACACTGGTAGGGAATATGAGCATTTCTTAGCATCAGTTAATATGCTAAATTCCTGAGACATATGAATGCCAATGTGAGTGCAATTCTCCTAAAAGATTATGCTGTGGTGGGCTCTTGTACATCCCCTAAAAGAAAGAGGCAGTCTTGCATTGCGGTGGTGCAATTCTCCTAGGAGAAAGACATTCTTGTGTTACAAGCTGGGACTTTTCCTGTTGATTTTGTGAAGTGCACCTGTATATTTCAATTGCCAAAAAAAATCAGAAAACTGAAGTAACCACCTGAAATGGTTGCTGCCATTACTGTGTTCTTGTTGGAAACTCAAAAATAAAAGTGATTAACTGAACCACCGATATACACACTCATTGCAAAGCTGGATATTGTAGAGTCTGTTTGCATTAAGCTACTTAAATATTTTGGTTGGCACTGTAAAATTCACAAAATAAAATACTTAGAAAAAAGATCAACTTAATTTTGATTAAACATGTACACTGTATAATTCTTGCTACAAGAAGCAATTACAAAACAGTAGAATCATATTTAATGATATGATTCCTAATTAACCAAATTCATTTCAGTCTAGTAAGACAGGATGAAATGCATATTTAAATTTTTTTTTCACTAAAATGAATGAGAGTAAAAATTATGACACTAAGACTGTATGAATGAAACAATGTATAAAAATGAAAATGTATGCACTATTCAAACTACATCTAGCAAAATTGAATGCATGGTGTATCGACTACAGTAAAGAGAACATTGGCTCCAGAAAGAGACGACACTTTTGTTCAGACAAAATGTATCACTAATTTTGAAAAATATTAGTGCAATATTACTGATGCAAACCTTTCACTATGGTTTCTCACTTGATTTACCTTGTAACATGAAAAGATGTCCCTTTATTTGGGAATAAACTAGGAACACTTGAGCCAAGGCTGTAATCATGAAAAGAAGCCTAGCATACTGCCAAAATCACCCACTAATAGTTTCAGTGAAATCAGCCGAATGAAGAAACAGCAATCTGAACCAATATGAGATCCACATGCTACATATCTATAGCTATATCTATATCTATATCTATATCTATATCTATATAGATATCTGTATCTATATCTATATAGATATCTGTATCTATATCTATCTACCTAGATGTATATATATTTGTTGGACTCTCTATCAAAAAGTAGATTTGAGCACCAGTAGAAAATACTAGCCAGAAGTATCTTTAGCAGAATAAAAACAATTCATCACAGGCACAGGCAGAAAACATTTACTCTTTGTACAAGGGATGTGGCTGACAGAGCAGTGGGTTTAAGGGAGACATTATCCACTTTGAAAGAATACCTGATAAGCCATTAAGTTGTTTTATCTGAGAACTTTCAAAGACACTTACATTTAGATAATGTGTGTGTGTGTGTGTGTGTGTGTGTGTGTGTGTGTGTGTGTGTGCGCGTGTGGGTGTGTGTGGGTGTGTGTGGGTGTGTGTGTGTGCGTGTGTGTGTGGTTAAGATACTGCTGATCTGAATATAAATCCAAAGTATTGTTATGTTTAATTGAAAGAACCTGCATATGAGTTTGCTTTTACATAATGAACTGCATTATTTTTATAAAGAGTGGTGGTTTCACCTGCATTAATCTCTCACAGTATGTATAAAAGCATATATGAGTAATCCTGTGAGCATTCTTAGAAAATTATGCAAAGAATATGTTGGGATATTCAGACAAGGACCACACCAAAGACTGCCATTCTGATCTTATTAATTTAACCACAATGTATTATTGAAATTAACCATATTACATTGCCCATTCATTGCAGGCAGGTTTGGACATGACACATTTCCTTCGACAAAAAATTTCCTCTTTCTATAGAAGAATGCATGATACTTTTTTATCTACTGTGAAGACAACTCAGTGTATATTTTGACATATGGCACAGCTCCCACCCTGTAAACAATTTACATAACCACCTCTAATTGAAATAAAAAGTTGTATAACTTGCATTCTTCACTTGTGTTAAAAAGTTATGTGCCAGATACCCTTTGAGAGATCAAAGTAAAATTACATCAATGTCCAGGCATAATCACCTAAGATAAATATTTTTACCTTAGGGATTTATTTTATTTATTTATTTATTTTATTTTACATTTGTTATCCGGGAAATTCCGACTGGACCAGATCCATTTTCAGCAGAGGCCTGGGGAGAAAAGCTCCAACATCAAGTTATACAAATACAGTACATTCAGCATAATACACAAAACAGGTTACATCATGTATGCTGAGCACAGTAATATAACAAGAATTAATAAAAACACTCCAGGTAAAAGAAGATATAGAACATGGGTAAAAAGACAATGTCAGTCATACATTGGTAAGAAAAGAAAATATATCAAGTAAGATTCTACAGTTAAAAGTACCCTTTCAGATGACCAAGTCTACAGGGGATCAGAGCTCCAGCATGTGATCAGAGAGGAATTTGGGGAGTTAATAGTAGTATGGGTAGGGTTATGTGATACAAGGGCATAACCAGGTACTAAGAAGGTGCGATTTGAGGGAGTTTTTGAATATGGATGTGGAGGGGGCAGTGGACACTGATAGGGGAAGAGAGTTCCAATTTCTAGCAACGGTGTGGGAGTAGAGTGCTTTCCTTGCATTATTGTTAGCCTTGGTGATGGAGAGGCGAGATTTTTTACTGGATCATAGGTACCGGTTTGCAGTATAGATAGTAAGTAGGTTGGATAATGAGGGGTTTTTTTCAGGATATTTGAGAATATTGTAGGCTGTACCCAGCTGGTGATAGTTAAGTAGCTGTGGTAGCTCAAGCCATTTTAGTTCTTTTAGTGCAGCACAGTGATGGGTTCTATAGGTTGAGTTAGTAGCAAACTTGGCTATTTTATTGTAGTATGATTCTAGTTTGTCTAGGTCACATTGTCTGATTTGGGTAAAGATTGGTGCTGCATATAATAGAGTTGAGAGGAGGTGGCTTTGTGCAAGAGTGACTCTTGCCCAGGGATTTATGAAGCTTGGCACAAGGCTGGCGTTAGGCTTGCGCCGATCGTGTGGCGTGAAGATGGCGCAGTAGTGCCAAATGCATATTAATGAAGGCGCACTGCCGCCACAGCCACATGCATAGGAAAGGAGTGCGAGTGCATAGGGCATGTCGAAGTGCCGCACGGAGGCGTGGAAATGTCAGCTGTCGATGTGCAACCTAAAATGCTTGCATATAACAATTTGCAAGCAATAGCAATCACATCTGTCAGTGTCCGTGGATACTGAAACGTATGCAAAGCATGCAAGACAGTTCCTGCGAACATGAAATGAAGAAGCAAACACAAATGCACGGTAGGGAATAACGGGTCCCTATCCCTCTAACAAATGACATTGAAAACCGTGTGCCCATAGTCCAATGCAGTGTAGATAGTTATACCAAGTGGAAGTGAAACGCATCATATGTTAGCGCACTGCCAATAGGTATGTCCAGCCCAATGGTCAGGGTCACCAGCTGACCCATATTGTGAGGGAGAGTACACAGCTGGGCAGATGTGTCCATAACAAAAAACACGATAAATGTAAATATCTAGCGACCGTATGACCGAATTCTATCTCACAACGCATGTAATAGTCACATATGATAGGTATGTCCGTATTTAACATACCATGTGTGACAGGAAATAGAATAAGCATGTAAACGAAACAGAAGGAGTATATAAACTGCTACAACAGTAAGGCAACATGTAGGCTGAAAGGAACAGTATTATCCGTAGCATTGACTGTGGGTACGTGTTGTCCAGTACAATCGGATATGTGTCTGGAATATATCCCATCCTGGACATAGGAAAAGGTGGCATCCTACCGATGATTAGAACAGTCGGCCAAAATCCGCACATCTGCGGTCCAAGCTGAACTTGTCAGGATGTGTCACAGTTGAACGGGTATTACCCAGGTATACCAACCATGTCATGAAAGTTAAGTATGGGCATGTACCTATGTGCGTGAGGTATAGCATGTGGAAGGTCAAACATGGCAGGGTAGTCCACACAACCATACAGGTACCTGACATATGTAGGGTATGCAATGTGTTACCTTGACCGTGTCATGGGCCATCAACCAAAGCAGTGATGGATGGAGTGTCAAGAATATGTGTGTGTGGGGGGGATGGGTAATGGTATAATCCTCAAAGGCGAGACTGTGTCATATGCAGAATAGGTGAACTGGAGGTGTATGAGGGAGCAGCGGGTGAAGCAGAAAGAAACACAAAAACATGTATACACATCTGCAATACAACCAGACAGGCCATACTGTAGAACACAATCCCACAAACATATGAATATTAAAACGTGCGATACAAATGTACAGAAATGTCACCGGCATATACCCACAGATTGGTCCTGATGGAACTGGCCATATCAAATGCAACACACCTGGATGCATAATTGATTATCCAGCATCCCCTCCACAGCACACAACCCGCCCGCATACCTGAACGTCCACCAAATCCAGCCATACTTGGCCTACAAGTTTGGCGCAGCCACATCTACACATAGTGACCACTACGCATATGTAGTAGGTAGTGTCACCCTAGGCAGTTTCAGGATTGCAAACTATGTACCCCTTGCATGTAAAACCCCCAGCACATTTTCATAACGCCAGAAGAATGGTCGGTATCGGTCTTGTTATTATCGGTCTTGTTAAATTTTTGGATATCCCTCATGGGATAAGTAACCTGTGTAAACATTAGAATGGGTATCAAGACATGATGTCCAGTCCTGTAGACATCTGGACATAAGTTGGAATGTGCAGTAGTGGTGCACGAGACTGTCCAGCCCTAGATGGTCATGCAGAACTTACTACTCGGGATCAAACACCTGCCTGTGACGCACGTGTCCCGACACAAATAAGCAAGAGAATATATTGCACACATTCGCATAGTGGCACATGGTATAAGGGTGATGAAGGCACTGACATAAACAGGATACCCCCTGATCCACTGTGTGAGGGACAATTATTGTGTGTGTAGGTGTTACCTGACTAACAATGATACAATGCCAAATGTCCTGTGATTGTAGGAAATAACTATGTACCATACTGCATGTAACAGTTGCCTAAAGCGGTCACGTCAGGATAGAATAAACGTAATTCGTACAAGAAACAGGCAAACAACAAAAGTGCTAAAGGTATAGGCTCACAGCTAGGAAACTAATGAATGTTCTAAACCTGCACTGACCATGGCTATGTGTTGGCCTAAACAATCTGGTGTCCCCAGTAGGGTTACCACCTGTCCCAATTTGCGAGGAACAGTCCCTCTTTGGGCAGTTGTGTCCTGGCAAAAAATATTAAAAATGGCAAATGTCCTGAGATTGTAGGACATAATTATGTCCCATATGTTATGTAATAGTTGCATAAAATAATTATTTCTGTATCTAAAATACCTAAATGTTACAAGAAACAGAATAAGCAACTAAACCGCTACAAGAATAAGCTTTTATTTAGGCAAAAAAGTAAAGTTCGATCCTTTGTACTGACCATGGGTATGTGTCGGCCTGTAAAATCTGATGTGTGTTCCGAAATTGTCCTATCTTGGCCATTTGAAAAGGTGGCAACCCTAGTCCCCAGAATATATCCTAACCTGTACATATGACAATGTCAACGCTATCAATGGTCAGAGCATTCGCACAATAACTGGCCAGCCTCTTAACCACTCACAAAGCCAGTGACCTTTGGAGGAAAGGTGTTGAATGAGAATGACTACTTACAACAATGAAGTGTAATAGACGCATTTAACTGCAAAAAATTAGTAGTATTACGAATCTGTCAACATGTTCCAAGTTAATAGTACTAATATGGTAGAAGTGTCCGTGATTGTCCCTGAGTTGTCATAGCCTTGTCCCTGTCACTGTAGAAACGAGTCCCCGAGTATCACAGAGGTCTGTACACATAGGTACACCAACCAATTGTCACATCTGTTGACAGGACTATTGCATACTTGTAGGGAATTTATAACTGATGTCCAGAATAATATTCACTGTATCTATAAATGAATGGAATAGTCAAATGGGAAGGGAAACACGTGGAAACCCCCCCAGAACTTATATTCTGCATAAGATGAAATAAAATATGGATTTTACTACTTCAGGCAGATAGGTCTCCTGGATTGAACAATGCTGTTTCCTTGAAACCTTTTTTAATATACAGACCACTAAAACATTAAGTAATATGGATAATTACATAAAATGTGTCTGTTATATGCATATTTTATTTCATCTTATGCAGAATATAAGGCAAATTAATGTACTGATATATGCAATTTTAATTAGTCTATGTCATAGTTCTGTATGTGTTTTCATTGGTTGAACCATATTTTCAATACCAATGTTTTAACTGTTTTTATGAGTCTGAAGAAGCGATCAGCTGACTTAGATCGCGAAAGCGCTTACTCTTGTTTAATAAAGTGGTGTGAAACTGCAAGTGAACCATTTCCTACCTTGACTACTACATCTCAGTTACAACTTTTGGTTTTATAAAGGGCACTACTGTGAAGCTGCAAGTGATTTATTTCCTGACGTGGATTATTCCATTTTTATCTTCAGCTGTGGTCTAACCATTGGTCTTTTCATTTTTTTTTCGCTTGAGGTGTATACCAGGCATTTATCCAGCTTTTGTTTTCTTTCAAGTGTTTCTTGGACTGTATTTAAAAGCTGGGACATGGCTGAAGGTAATGGTGAATTACACTTAATGACTAATGACAATAAGTAAGAGTTATAAACTTCTTTTACTTCAGAAAATGTGTATTAATTGATATGCTCTGATTCTGTCAATGTTTCAAGTTAATAGCACTACTTTTTAAAAAGTGTCCCTGATTGTCCCTGATGTTTTCTTGACTTGTCCCTGATTCAGTAGAAATTTGTCCCCGATTGGTTGAGAGGTCTGGTATTATCACATGACATATGCCTAATGAGGGACTGTCCCATGCAAAGTGGGAAAGGTGTCACTCCTACAGTCTCCCGTAGTGCAATCTGAAAGGTGGAAAATGTACAGTAGGTATGCGGTAGCATGACTCGGCGGACAGCTGCGTTAACAAAATCATATTCACATGTCAGCATTGCAGAGTATCGGTTCCCATGTATCAGGCAGATGGGAGCAGATCGTATGAGGAACACGCATATAATATGATTACGTCACTGGACAGGCCGCCGAGTCTGTACAGTCGAACGCCTGCCGTCGCCAAATGGTTACACATACCCAATACTGTAGTCATGTAGTCCGATGTAATATGCATCACAAGGGATTGCACACACCCAGTGTGAGTGACAAATGTAAGCAGAAATGTTGGTGAGCGAACAGCTGTAAGCGTGTTTGTCTACCAGTATGCCAGTAGTGCACTGTCAAAGAAATGTGGAGTCTAAACGGGTATAAGGTGCTGTAACCAGAGGTCAGCAGTGCTTAACACTGTGCAAACCCACGCACAACTGCTCCCACCTGCTGGAATGTGCCTTACCCAGTCTGTATGCAAAGGCGTCGGTCTGTCTGCAAACAAAGAACCGCCCTATTCACGTGTTGGTAGCAGTACCCTGTGCACATAGCTCATGTGAATTAACAATAGACCATGGCATATGTACAGACAATAGACCACACACACACCATACAGCGCAGTCATCCAACAGTATAGCAATGTACTGGCAGATATGTCCGGACCACTGGTGCATGCATGCCTGGCCGTCCTGTGTTTCAGTGTGTGAGCATGCCCAGTATGACTGTTACGCATGTTGTTGACCGACATTACCGTCATACCGTCATGTGTGTGAGCATGCCAAGTATGGCCAACTGTATCGCATGTGTCACATGTCCAGATAGTTAGTACTGTGTTGCTGACCCCTCTGTTCTACACAGACAGGTGTCATGCTGTGTCTGCAAGGTAGCTAATGGTCATGTGGCATTGACAGTTGCTACATGTCTGCATAGCATGGGGGGACATCCGACCGCAACCACAGTCCTACACAGCACCATGGGTGGCACACATGACTCTCACATGTGTAGGTTGGACGGGGGCACAGCTGACAGTTGTACACATCTGCCGCTAGTGTACTGGTATGCCAGGTACTCCATGTCAGTGTGTGGACCTACCTAAATTGCTGGTTGGAGGGATACCAGTGTATGTCAGATCTCAGCTTTAAATACCAGCACAGTGGTGTTGGACGGCCTAGCTTTCACAACCTACATCAAACTGCCTGGCCTGCTGTAGTCTGTGTGTGTCTTAGGGGGTTGGGGTCATTCATTGGGCATATCCATAGGCCATTGTATATCATTTGTCTGTATTGGTCCACACCTGTCCAGCTGCATGGAACGTGTGTGGGCTGTACGGACACACATGATGGTCAGCCTATAATCTGCAGTGGGTTAGGACACCCTGTGTACTAATGGCTAGCATTGTGACCCCCATATGTGCTACAGAGGTCATGGTGCCACTATGGATGTGTACTGTCTGCTGCCCTAATATTTGGCCACCACAGTCACTTGTATGCTCACATACATACCATAGCAATGGGTAAATACACATTCTAATACATCTGCCAATTGTTAGGTCAATAGACGTACCCTGGGGGTGTTCTGGACCTGAGGACGGTGCTGGAGGGCTGCCTATGTCAGATGCACACAGTGCACCTCCTATACATGGCCGAGCACAGGTAGTGTCATGTTTGGCATCCATTGTACTGT
This sequence comes from Protopterus annectens, assembly GCF_019279795.1. NCBI lineage: Eukaryota > Metazoa > Chordata > Ceratodontiformes > Protopteridae > Protopterus > Protopterus annectens. The sequence continues at coordinate 437,029,578 of NC_056729.1, read as the reverse complement.
GTGCGGGTCAGAGAGGGGAAATCCGTGGGTACCTACTGTGTCAGTGCATATGCCTTGTGTTGCCTCTTTGCCAAGGGCAGGTCATACTGTGCACGGCCTTTCACCGACTGTGCCTTGCTCAGGTAGTTCCTTCGCCAAGTCACACTGTGCCTGTACAGGCCTTAGCAGTGGTGTTGGGCTGTGTGGCCCTGCCCCATGCTGTTCCTGCTGCAACTGTTACTGCAGGATAAGATTGTGTAGCATAGCAAATACCATAACAACTTGTGTGCATGTAGCTAGTGAATACTGCAGGGCTCCACCGGATGTGTCCGGATACCAGAACCATGAACTGAGCATCCCAAACACATGCACAATTATATGTCTTGCCTGTGCATCTGCCACATTATGGTGTGAGTGTTCAGGTGTGTGTGCATTGCTGATGGGTGTCATCAGCCACAACACCAGTATTTACCCAGCATCCCCTGCTAGGAGACTGTAGGGAATGTCCATATTGGCATTGGTGTGGTACAGCTGTGTCAGAAGCCATATATCGGAATCATCATAGCTTCCAGGGCAGACAGCACACACATTCAATCTCATGCCCTGGCCATCGCATATGGCCTAGCTGTTGGATGGGTATGCCCCTGCAGTGACTGTAGGCCATACCCCGCTCACCAGGTGGTGCTTCCATGTGTATGTGTGTGCAGGCTATAGCATCCAGTACCCCAGGGTAGTCATCCATGTGGTTGAACTGATGCATATTGCTGGTCTACTAATCACGTGTGTTGAGGACATGTACGTGCTCACTAGCATGTGTTGACATGGTGTCTGTGAACTGGTTCAATACTCTAGATGCAGATGCCTGTGAGATACCCATGATATCCCCAGTTGTGCTGTGTGAGGTACCTCTGGCTAGTACACCTAGGCCAACACATACCATGGTATCCACTGTGATGGGTTTCCCTTGGCCTGTTTGATTTGTCAGGTGTGGCAGGCACAGGTCAACAAGCCACTGTAGAAGGTCTCTGTCCACCCCATAGTGCTCCATCATCCCCAGCTCATGTAGCCCCTGGTAAGTCACCCTGGGTGTATAAAGTCTTATGTCACCCCAGTAAGGGTTGTTTGGCAGCATACACATCGTCACTGCCCTCAGCCTCCTGCACATATTGGTTTATGTTGCCTGCTGCAGCCCTTCTCATTTGGTTGGACTGTGTCGTGACATGTCCCCGCAGGTACACACCGGTGGTGTAGAGTGTGGAAGAAACCTTTGTGTATGCTGCTTGCTCACATTACCGTACTGTTCAGGTGTGGGCTGGCCATGTTATCTGCTGATTGTGCTGATCAACACCTGTTTGTGCAGCCTGTACACCCTGCTACCCCACCACTGCTGTCATCCCTCCCAATGTCACCAGGCAGGTATAGACACACCCCTAGCTTAGGCATGCTAAGGCAGGAGTACTCCCGAGGCAACAGTTCTGCAATGTACGTACAGTATGCCTGACCCCCCCTCCTATGCTGTCAACTATATTCGAGCCCTGCACCCGGCTAACTACACACATACACTCCAGGGACCTGCATCACACCCTGGGGATAAATGGGATACACTATTGTCAACCTCATTTGCATAGTATAGTCTTCTAATGAATAGTCAAATGACCCATACCAAACCTCCAAATTAATAACCACTGCTCAGTGTCGCTCAGATCCATACACAACTGGCAACAGGTGCCTTACTATCACCATATTCGATCTCCCATGGTCTTCCCAGCAACAAAATAACTGGTGTCTACATGACTACAACCCATGACCCTGCACACTACAGACGATGTGCATTACCACTACGCCATGGCAGATGTACATACATCTCAGGTTATCACGTACAGATCATCCGGCACAAACATTCAATAGTGCTGATGTCCCCAGACATATATGTTCACATCTATGTCTATCTCTCTGTATCTACATATATCATATATATTATTTGTATACATATATACATAGACATATATATATATATATATATATATATATATATATATATATATATATATATATATATATATATATATATACATACACACATATACATGTACACACATATGTAGATATTGCATATATATCACAACAGTGGACCACATGACAGCAAAGCATTAGACAGGAATGAAAAGGAAACTACATGTGCCACCTGCATCATGTAGTGTTGTTACTATCAAGGCACGTGTGTTTTGTTGTGTCACATGGGTCAGACTGTATCAAGGGCAAGAGTAGGGCTGCTGACATTTACTCACCAGACCTATTGGCGAATGTATATGTTGACAAACCAGTGTCTTGGCAGAATATGCGGGCTGTGGACACTATATAGGTCAGCAACAAAACACACTGAATACATCCCGCAGCTAGCCACCCACAGATACCAACACATACGGTATAACTGCCAAACACACACAACTGCTATGCCTTGGAATCGAGCACCTATCTGTCTAGTCTACCACACTATAGCATTACGCAGTAACAGAATGAGCTACCAAGGTTACTGAAACCCAGCACTCCCAGAGGCATACTTCTAGGTGGATGACATCATCCGCAAAGGCAAAGACGCCGATAGGGAATGTATGGGGAGTGAGCCATCTAAAAGCATTATTCTGTCCCCAGGCAGCTGGAAACACACACACTTGGCAAGGCTGGGAGTCGAACATACACCTAACTACCTTATCACACTACAGCATTATGCAGTTACAGAACGCGCTACTGAGATTACTGGAACACAGCACTCCCAGAGGCATACTTCTAGGTGGATGACATCATCCGCAAAGGCAAAGACGCCGATAGGGAATGTATGGGGAGTGAGCCATCTAAAAGCATTACTCTGTCCCCAGGCAGCTGAAAACACACACACACACACACACACACACACACACACACACACACACACACACACACACACACACACACACTTAGCAGGGCTGGGAGTCGAACATACACCTAACTACCTTATCACACTACAGCATTACACAGTTACAGAATGCACGACCGAGATTACTGGGGTACAGCACTCTCAGAGGCATACTTCTAGGTGGATGACATCATTCCCAAATGCAAAGACGCTGAAAGGGAATGTATAGAGAGTGAGCAGTCTAAAAGCATATTACTGTCCCAAGGTAGACGTAGACAAACACACGGCAGTGGTGTGAGCGGGACAACTGCCTATCTACAGAGCACTATTACAACACTACATAGATACAAGATGCGACACAGACAGTACACCCTTCAAGACAGTCAACCAGTGTGTTCAATGTAGGAATCCATCCTGACGTGGGGTATGGACATCTGTTGCCTGGATGACCACCATCGTTATACATGATTTCAATGGCCATGCCCATGCACAGAGGCACATAACCGACACAAGGTGTCACTGGGCATGCTCACACACTTAGTATCACACGTCCGTTTGGAATGTACTGTGTGTCCATCTACACAACGGTGTACTGGGCATGCTCACACACTTAGTAGTAGCGAACGGCTGTCTTGCATGCACACGGATTCTAAACACGGAAGGGCACAGTTTGGAATGTACTGTGTGTCCATCTACACAACGGCGTACTGGGCATGCTCACACACTTAGTAGTAGCGAAGGGTTGTGTTGCATGCACATGGATTCTAAACATGGAAGGGCACAGTTTGGTGTTACTGTCCCCACGTACATGAAGGCCACTCACATGTACTGACCAGTACACACTCAAGAGCCATCACAGATGTCTTAGGTGCAGATCACAGTGGTAAATGTCACATTCTACTATGTAGCCCTCAGACATCACCATGTCCTTGGACCAGCAACACACATCCATACATTACTACAACACCATGTGACTCATGACCAGTGGACTGTACATAGGTCTACAGCAACTTTGCAGACTACACATGTACTGACAGGGTTCCTTCATGTGTTATGCAATGCAATGATACCACTGTTCATAACCAGGTCGGCTCTACACATAACAGGGGCCCTGGGTCTTACACAGCTGTAACAGATGACTGTTGCTGTACACCAAAGAACACTCATGTTTGGATATGACATACATGTAATCGCAGTGGATATGTACATGGCCCACACACACACAACACATATGTACATAGCATAGCTTTTGCTGTCCTCCGTGCAGACAAGTGGCAACAGTAATCACACGCATGCACATGGAAGGTAGGTCCATGGTTGTTGAATGCTAACAGTACATAAGGTAGCAATGTTGACCGAGGTAACATTCCCTCTGTACTAGTTACCCATGACAACCATCATATCATACAACAGTCCATGTGTTATGTATGCCATCACACATGTCCACCAATTGCAATGCATACAAACATGGCTACATGACAGGAATGTAGGACCAACACACATGTACATGTAGTGGTGTGCATGCAGCTACCATGCATGTGCAGTAGCTGATGTGTGTCATTCATCTGTGCCTAACTACAACATGCAGTTGCAATGCAGCCCCGTCATTAACACCTGTATATGGTGAAATACTGACAGTATGGTAGGATGTACATCAGGTATGGATGGATGTGTGTACATAAAGTGGTGATCCACATTGTCAGATGGATGTTTGCTGAAGATGGCTCACAGGTGTGTCACAAGCCATCCTGCTATTACATGTGCAAACAGTACGCTATGTTACTGTTACTTGAAGGTGAAGACATACAACCTACACAGCGGTCAGGGTGTTACTGACTGTAACTCACTTGACACCTGTAACACTTACATCCTCCCATGTGCATATAGCAGCACAATTGCCAAAGGTAGCGTTGGTACACATAATGCGGCCAATACTGCTGCATGTCTGTCAGACGTATCATCATATAGCAGGTATATGATTCACAGTACTGCCATGTGTGTTTGCTTGTGTGACCATATATGCCACATATGGTGGGGAATACATCCCCATTGTTACACACCCCTGTATACTGTTGTAGAGATCTGTACATACTGCAGTGTAGAAAGCATGACGTAGGCAGGGGTGGTGTGTGTATCACACACATGTCAGCTATCTGTATGTGAATGACATTTGTGGACTCCACAGTGTGTGTGTGTGTGTGTGTGTGTGTGTGTGTGTGTGTGTGTGTGTGTGTGTGTATGTATGTATGTATGGCTGTCTGGTGCATGGAGTGAGGGTGTATGCTACCATACAGAACCGACAGGATCCCTAACCCCTCATGGTGATGCAGTCTACTACCCTGTTGATGCCATCGGTCTCAGCCTTACTGGTTACCTGTACATGTTCATTCTCTGTGTCGCATCGTGTGGGTGCATAGTACTGTGAGGGTGATTACCACATAGGCAGGGGTCCTCACCTCAACACTATCGAGTGTGCGTTATAGTGTTGTTGACCCCGTGAGTGTGGGCATGTTACTGTGTGTTTCTGTGTATGTCTGTGTGTGTTCTCATCCTGTAATGTGACAGTGTATTACTGCTATACAGTGAGGCCTCATGCTATCAAGTGGCCTCTAACGTTATCATTGGCCAGACCGCTGTGTAAACCCCCCGCACCATGTCACCATACCTGTGATGTGACCTGGTATGGATGTCACGTCTCTAGCCACTGTAGCCTGTTAAAAAGCCCACATGTTTCTGGATCAGTAGATGTGTGGACATCTGTGGAATGCTTGCCTTCCTAACAGTGAGGTTGAGGCTACGTATAGCATGCTGGTATTGCCATACATGCCTGTGAGTACTCCACATGTACACATGTGAAACTGCAAACACTGCTACTTATTGGCACATGCAAGTAGACCTTAAGGAGGGAAGCAGGGCATAATTACCAACATGCTGTTACCGTTGTTACCAAGACACATACTGTGAACATATAACAATGCATTATAAACCTGTACTACATGGTATGTCTGGTGCATGTCAACAGTACACAACTAATGTAATATACACTTATCTCACTATTCTGTTCACCCTGTGCATCAGACCATATGAGCATGTCCCTGCATCGATGGTGTGGATGACAGGGATGCGGCACAGGCATCATCATATGCACAGGGTGATAATGTTTGCCAGGGGCATAGGCTGCACCAGTCGATGACATCATGTGTGTGGGTAAGGGCCGGTGATCTGATTGGACATGTGTGGTCGTTATGCATGTGGGTGATGTGGTGCCCTAAAGATGTTTCTGCTGTGTGCATGTATGTGTGCACACAGTTCTGCCTTTTGTCAGGCCTACACAGGGGTATTATTGACAGCTCCAGATTGTACAGAACAGGATGTACAGCTCACTGTGCCCGGCTACGGCCATGTGACCTGTGCCTGCCAGGGGTTGCACGGGCACTACCAGGTGGAGGTACAGATTGGCTACTGTCCGATGACATATGTCCACTGGAACCATGTCCCCACTGGGAACATCCAGGGCCACGTCCATGTGGCCTGCTGTGTCCTGGTGTGGACAGCACAGCACCAGCTGCACTGCTACTGCTACTGGCACTATGGAAGCGGGCATGGGAGGTGGCTCATTCACGTTGACCTGCACTAGGTGGTGTAGCTGGCCTACGTCCACGTGGCCTACACCTCACTCCTACCAGATGTTCCAGCACAGACAGCTCACGCTCGCGGATTGCCATGCCACGGTCAAGGATTCCAACCATGTCACCCAATCACCTGTCCAGAACATCAGCAATCTGCTGTTGAGCATTTGCCAATGCCTGGATGTTGTCATTTAGAGTATGGATAGCAGCCTTCTGAAGCCTCTGCCCTTCTCTGTTCTGCCGTTCAGCATGTGCCTGTGCCGCAATTACAGTCTGGAACATGCGTCTGGTGACACCAGCTGCTGCGCTCTGTCCTGCAGGTGCATGTCTGCCAGAGGTCCTCCTACGAGCGGCACTGGCCACATGCCTGTGTGGCACATCTGCAGTCATTACACTGACACCATGGTGTGGAGACACACCTTCTGTAGCCACCACACTTTCCTGTTCCAAGCTAACACACGTTGACTGTCCTTCAACTATGGCCACTGGTGATGGGGGTATGTGTTGGCATGAGAACTGTGTGCGGGGAAGAGGGGGACATAGCTGGGATGGCAACCACTGGCACAGATTCAGCCCCTGACAACCCTGCCTGTACCTCATGCATATGTTCATCACTGCTAGTATCTGTGGGGACACTAACATCAGATGGACCGCAGGAGGGTAACGCACCTACATCACCTGTGAATGCAAAGAAAGACTCTACATTACAATAGACACACCACAGACACACAGACACACCATGCATGTGATTTGGCAGACGGCATGCAGCATACATGTGATACAGCAGACGGCATGCAGCTCAGACATTAATAGTGGTAGTTAGCATACCTCCCTGGGTTGCACACAACAGCAAGCAGGTGTCATATCAGTAGCCATGCAGTTCACACAATCATGGTAGTAAGCATGCATCCCTGTGATACACCATGTGGACCAGCACAGGTTAACAGTACACATGGCTGAAGTGACCTTGACATGTAATCTACTGACGTGTGTATTGACATGCATACATGTCTGACACAATGGTGTCCTGACACATGTACAGCATTGTAATGGGTATCACATTGCAGTGTTGTCTGTATGCCCTACAGATAGAATGCACTTTTAGCAAATGTGCATGAGCATTGAAGGGTAGTGTGAGGCATCTACATTGCTATACAGTGTGAAGTACAGACACTGTGCCATTGCATGGCATCATGAGGCGTCTATATTGCTATACAGTGTGTAATACGCACACAGTGCATAGCCATAACTGTGTGCATACACATTACATAACTGTGGATTGTGACCCATGTTGCTGAGGTGTATACACACCAAACCATGCTGTGTCATGTGACAGGTCAATGGAAGACCTACGGATGACACCCCTGCACAACTACTACAAAGTCTTAGCTGCCTGGCAACCATGTCCACAAATGGCAGACTTGTCAATACACCATGTCCCACATGACATTAATGTACCACACACACAAGGTGCACGGCTGACAGTGATGTCCTACAGCAGCAAGTGAAATGTACGGTATCTGTGTCCTGATGTGGTGTCAATGTCTGTGGAAGCTGTACAGGTGACTAGTGTCATGCTATGACACAGTCGTGATGTTCAACACATCTTACATGGTCGAATTAAGTGACACCTCCACTAGCTGTGCACAGGCTTTTAGGATGTCCATTGTTCCACATCAACTATATAATCAGTCAACTAAGGCTATAGTTGGACCATGTGTGGACAATGTGCAACAGGGTGTATACACATCACATCTACTGTGTGGCTACATGTCTCTGGCCATCCTCCATGGCCATGTGTGAACATGTGTTGGCCAAATATTTGTGATGGCCATCTATCTCACATGTCTGTGTTGTCCCATATGACATACACCCATAGATGTCAGATATGTCACTGTCCACAGGGCTATGCAGACAACGGGTTGTATGTTTGATATGTGGGGTATGTATTATGGGATAGTGAGACAATATTGCAGCCAGTACACTACATGTCTGGGACATGTCAGATGGCACATCACAATGTGTGCACCCATTGCAGGGGCATATTACACAATGGTGACTCCTGTGGGCTGCCCATATCCCAGCTCACTGTGTGGTACTGTTTGCGTACCACACATGTGTTGTTCCAATGTATAGTACATATGCCTACATTGAACACCTCCACCATTGTATGCACAGCTGTCCACACATCTAGCAATGACAGATACTATGGTTTCATGTCGGTTTTTCATTTAGTTTGTATATATTGCACATGGGTAGCCAGTGTGAATTATGACAGATGCGGCCTGTATATCATGACTGGACCATACATTATGTGTACGTGTGTTAACTGGCCACATGGTGAATAGATATATGCATTAACATGCCTGATATTGATAACTGTCTCACCTGCAATGGACTGATGTCTGTGCGGCATGCCAGAGGTACCTGTATAGGGGTGACACAGCAGATTGAACATTATCCATGACAGTATGACAGCCACAGGGTGCACTGTGCATGTTAACACATTCACCTGTACAATAGCATATAGTATGCACATGTGTGCATACACAGGGTAGACACATATATAGTACGCATATATAGACACATATGCACATACATACAAAATCTAGAGCATTTGATAATAGTTTTCAATCTTACTCACAAACACTGGCTAATCTACAATGTATGCACTGTACCTGTGTACAATGCATGTATTATACCTATGTTCCAAATTTCAACTGTACACCACAAATCTATTAATTACCTTTATTTTTAAAATTAATATTTTTTTGTTTGTTCTGTCCACTGTAACTGTTTATGTGCCGCATACCACTGTAAAAACATGTCTCCTATAATTTCTTTGTATACTGATCATGTCTAAATAACTAAATGTGTCTGTAATTTTTCTTTGTGGAGCTTTTCTCCCCAGGCCTCTACTGAAAAAGGGTCTTTTCGGCTCAGTCAGACACCCCCGGTTAACAAATGTAAAATAAAAAATAAAATAAAATAAATGAATAAAATAAATACTGTAGTATGCGGCATGTGTGTAAACACACCTTGCATATGATGTTACATTACATATTGTACAGTGACACATGCAACTAAATGGGATATAATAGTCATATTTGCAGTAGTGATTTACCAGGCAACTCCAGGCTCATTGGTTGGGAGACACCCACCTCCATGATGGCAGCTAGTGTTTGTGGACGCTGTTCTGAGGGTGTCCCCAGGCTGGCCAGTAGCTCCTCGGTGGGTGAGGGGGGGCTGGGTTGGTGGCCCACCACCTGTTCCACCTTGTTCCCTGGTGATTGCATCGGCACGCTGTTTCGCATATCGTATCAGGTCAGTGCAGTGTCTGCGCACCTGCTGGTAGGTGCGGTTATGGCCACCCACATCATTAACCCTCCTGCGAAGGTCCTGCCACAGGTTGTCACACTGCTGGGCATGCTGTGGCACACGGCTGAACAACACCTCGTAGTTCTCATGGAAGTACGGGATGAGGGCATCATCCTCCAGGTGGCTATACGCTGGCAGGTGTGAATGAGGCATTATCTGGAAGACATAATGATGGAGACAGGTCACAGTATCACAGAGATGTACAGAGATACAGCTGCACATACATTTGTATTAAATCTAGTACATCTGAACAGTTATCTTTGCAAATCGTCATGACACTGACACGACTGACATGTTTGTGTCACACACATGTAACACCCGTTATGCATTGGATATCATCACCATATATGTGTGTCACCTCATTACATTGTTCATACTCCATGTGAATGCTGTCTTGATGTGGGCATGTCTGTTTGCCTGTACTGGTGTTCTTACTTATCAGCACATGCCTGGATGTGTCCACAGTAATGCTGTTGACCTTGATGCTGTGTATATGTCACATATCAACACATACACTGCCTTAATGGACATGAGTAGTGACAATACACATATACGTACGGAAACCTTTACATGCATGTGTTTTGCCATATACATCTACATGGCACTGTACAGCAGTTCAACATCCTGCACGTATCGCCTGTGTTGCACATGTGATAGACATGGGACAATGGCTAGGTGGATGTCATTCACAGGGATGGTTATCAGCTATAGCATGTACGGGCAAGGTTTTCTAGCTGTATCCAACAGCCATTTTGCCACCGCGAGGTGCATCAGTGCCACATTACTGATCCAGACAGTTAGTAATACATCTACCATACGGTCATCGCACCATGTATGACAGAGATAACATGTGCAGCTTTGATGGACAGGGTTGCATGGTATGGCAGGAGTATGCAACATGTATGGCACAGGGATCTGTCCAGCATGTGGCGATCCTTGTAGTAGGACAGTGGCTGTCCATGACGTATGTCTTTCAGATCAGGATATGTACGTGTAGCATGTCCAACATCACAGTGTAGCACATGTCTTTATGCAAGGTAGCCAGCATGCTGCATAGTGGAGGTGAGGATTGTGAAGGCTGGTATCGCCCATCCACGCATGGCCAATACCCCTTAAAGGTGATATGTGATCCGATATTGGTCACCTGAGTGCTGAGTATGCCTGTCCAATGATCTCCATGCTCATGGATGGCACTCTGTCATGACACGGGTGCCTCGTATGACTACCTAATAGGCCTAGAGACGTCACCAACTCAGGAGGTGAACTGCACAGCACAATCCCTTACACAGTGTCCATAATGTTGACCACTGCCTAGGTGGTAGTTAATGGGTACAGGGTTATTCACCTAGCGGTGACAATGCTATTATCAGCTGTCAGATTGTGCACATATGTCACACACCTCAACCACAAAGCCCATTCTGTATGTTGTCCACAACACTGAGACAGCTATTGCTCCTAGGTCATGGCCATTCACATCCTTGTATACACAGATGCCTCCCATTTGTCTGTGTGGTATGGGCTACAATGAGGGGGGAGTACAAAACATTAACCATGTTTTACTGTAGCTGCCACTGGTGTGATACGCACATGTCACTCAGACACCTTTTGTAGTGTTGCTTCTGTCAACAGGCCACTGGTAGAACACTCCTGTGACATACGAATGTACATCTAGTATACTCAGTGTAGCTGGAACACGGTATGGGTGATGATGTCCTATGACCTGTCACAGGTATGCTATGCAGTGTGAAATCATCCATACTGTCATCTACTTCTGTACTGCTAACATCTACGTTGATAAAGGTTCATAGACTTGCAGACCATACTCAGCAGGGTAATAGTGCATTGCCTCCAATTATGACTGTCGTCTCCACTTGTGGGTTGCAATGGGTTGATATTATCCAACACCCTATCTGTATTGCATATTCATGCTCAGCACTTGTTCAGAACATGTAAGCACTTCATGAGCTACTAATTACTATAGCACCCATTCCAACTCTTTTATTACAAGTACACTGTCTGTCCTTACATTTCCAGCTTGCTTACAGTACAACAGCTGTTGTACACATGTAACTCACATATCTTGTGAGACATGGTTGAATATACAGGCATGTCCAAGTGTCACTTACCAGTGCTATTGCCTGTCTATATGATGAATATGGCAAACATGTGGCAATAGAGCAATTGTCTCATGTACACAGTCAATGCTCACCTCCCAACATACGACACTACAGCCTGTGGGAGATGCACATATGTAGCCATGCTGGGGGTAATGCTCTCACCAACCCAGACTGAACTTGACATTCATGTGGGGACGTTTAACATTTGCAACACACCCCACTCATCACATAGTCTCACTGGATCTCCACCACCATAGGCCACACATAGTATGAGTATGACATTTGCAGAAACTCTCCATACTCTGTGTAGGCACCAGCGGCAGCCCCCATCAGCAAGCACAACAACAATTACTTATAGCCCACAGACTCATGTGTGTCCATCAACTACAGCCAATAGGGTGTTATAACATACCCAACACACCGGTCATAGGTGACTCTGTAGGCAGTGACACTAATTTGTCAGGGATCACTGCAGTGGCTGTACTGTACAGAGGTGCAGGTAACACATGGCTCTGCTGTTCACAGACAGGACACTACACTAGAGAGGTGCCGCCGGTGTAAACACTGTAGTTGGGATTAAACATAGACTTGCCAGACAGCATAGTACCTCACTATGAACCTGTGAAGCTATTACATGTCCTTTGTGCATGGTTAATTGAGTAGCTCCTCCATCTTGATTAGCTATCATGCTGTTACAGTGTCCTGTGACTACAAGTCATATGTATCCTGTTATTGTGTATTGTACATGCCAATAGACGATACCTTTTGTTTGCATGATATAACAGTTATGCTGTGTAGAATATCTGACATATCTACATACAATACTGTACATTACACATATTTTACACATTATCCCATAATGCAAATTATACTTGCACAGCAAGACCACCTTAGGCATGTTATTGTCGTTATATGCCCATACACATGCCTACTGTGACAGTATATCAACATATACTATCCCCTGCTATGGCACGTACTTGTTGGACATACCCTACCACTGATGGCGGGTGGTGTGGAATTGTTCTGTTTAAAGCCCTCATGTAACATCCCTTGTGGTGTATGTGATGTTTACCTTGTGGCCCACAGCAGGACACACAATTTCTACAAGCATTACTATGCTCAACAGGACATCACTACATAATACCTTTTCCCACTTTATGCATTGCGTACACTTTTAATTAATACAAAACAGGCTCTACATACACTAACATACTGAATGTTCTACATACCTTGTTAGTGTTCTGAATCTTCGTAAATATCTCTCACACCTTTACTGTTTAAATGGTTCTATGGTATGAGCATACGGTTTGAATGTATGGCAAGTCATCCTTATATACGTTGATACCTGTAACATGTGGTTTCCTGCCGCCAATTGGTGTTCCTGAGTAAATTATTACATGCACATCAGCTGTGCAGCTACTCCATTCACCAATCACGCAGCAACAGTGGGGTATAATTGAATTCTCCACTTGGGCATTGCCCATTTGCCCTACCTTCGGGGAGACAGCCTGTATGTGTTTTGTTGTGAGGAATTGCAACTGCTATTTGTGGAGACACGGATATTTTGAATTCATGTCCCCCGTGGATTGTGTGTGATGGCTAGAGTATGTGGTTCTACATGTGAGTGTACCTATCACCTCAACCATCTGATAAGGGACTATTGCAAACAAAACCTGTAACATCGCCGTCTGTTCCATTAAACAACAGCTACGATTTCACATGGCACCTTTACAAATGTGTCTCTCACAAGGTATGTTAACACCTCTGCAGATGTAATTGAGTGAGTGGATGTTTGTGATGTTATTACAGTCTGTATTGCAATTGTTTCGGGTGTGTGGGAGATGTAGATGGGTGTACATAGCATATACAGGTTTGTGGGGACTGCATTTCTACATATTCCATATATGTGTGTGGGCTCCTTCCCTAATTGAAGACCTATCAGTTAGTAGACTGAACTATGGTTGTTACGGGCTTATACATTGAGCCATTGTTAATTGGTTTCTATATAGTATGCAGGTGAAGTTGATACTTCCATACCTCCAGAAATACAGCAATATGTAAAGGAATGTTACTAAATGACAGCTGTCTCATGTATTTCTGTCACAGATATTTGCACTCATTGCAGTTGTGTTGGTGACTGAACCTCTTTGGCATGGGTTGCCACCTTTTCAAATGGCCATAGTGGGACATTTGCAGGACACACATCGGTGTTTACAGGCTGACACATACCCATGGTCAGTACACAGGATAGAACATACTTTTATCCTGAATACATACTTATTCTTGTAGCACTTTAGCTACTTATCATGTTTCATGTAACATTTATGTTTTGTAGATACAGGCATAACTATTTAATGCAACTATTACATAATATATGGGACATAATTATGTCCTACAATCTCAGACATTTGCCCTTTTAAATATTTTTTGTCAGGACACAACTGCCCAGGGAGGGGCTGTCCCTCTTAAAGTGGGACAAGTGGTAACTGTATGCCTACGGCCAGCTATAACCACACCTACCATAATGATCTACCTCCGAGTTAGCACTAACAGACACACAATGCAAACACACACACACACACACACACACACACACACACACACACACACACACACACACACACACACACACACACACACAAACACACACAGTACAGTCCCACAGAAACGCACACAGCACCATCAACACACACATACACAGACTACAGCAATCACAAACACAGTTGATCACAGTACCTACATGGACCGCAACACCGGCAACGATAACTAAATGTCCCTTAATATCATGATAATATTACACGCAGTTCCAGTGTTCCAGTACTGTGTTCTTTCCGTCTTTAAGCCTCGTGATTACGCATGTCGGTATGTGACACATTCCATAATTGGCAGTATCCTATTTATTTCTACAGCCATGGTTGTGTACATGTCGTTGACCTATCTATATATTTGCAGATATAGGTGAATCCGTATATATCAACATATATCTCTCTATCACCCTTTCTATCTCTATTATATATATGTGTATATATATATATATATATATATATATATATATATATATATATATATATATATATGAGATAGAGAGTGAGAGGGAGAACACACCTTTCATTGTGTACCTGTCGGTGTATACTGTTTCCTGGACTCCGCACGTTTGTGTTTGGACCTGTCACATTACACACCTGCCGTTGGTACATCTTGGGTAGCTTAGTGTTAGGTGATTGTGTACATGATTGCGTGTTCTACTTCAGGCAGTGGTTGCTTTACCCTTCAGAGCAGGCACTATTAGTACAGGGGTGAATAATGCTAGTTTCACCTGTTCTGGACATCATTGACCGTGATCTGCGCGATATTCAGAGAAGCTTAGCCCTGTTTCGCGCATATCCATATAGTCATGTTTAAACGACGCTTACCAGCACTGGGCAATGCATATTCCCACTAACATGTGCTAAACCTGATTTGATGACCTGTGTCCAACATCCATTATTCGTGCCTTCGGGATTACGTGACGTCCCTTGCAGGACGTGGAACCAGGAACATGTACGACAGTCAGTGCATTTACCACTTGGGCATCTGGGATTTGTACACGTGTTATGGCATTTTGTATGTGGACTGTACTACGGCTGTTACTCCATACTGCAATCAAATGGGTAACTCAGTTAGTTTACATATGGATGAGACCTATTAATGGTATGTCCAAGGGATGTTTAATGGATGTGCTCCAGCATTGGCAATGTATGTCACAGTGAGCCACACACTATAATGTGCTACACCTTCACACAACCATAGGTGGAGCATGCTGGGGTGACAGATATCTGTCATGGGTACACCCCATGCTTTGCCACTACATCCATGTTTACATTATATGGAGCCCCTCATTAACACACCAGGGAATCCATGCAGAGTGTGTGGGGAACAGTGATTACACACATGGATCCCGCAATTGGCTCTGCTCCACTGAGGGACAGTTGGTTACTCGATGTGGTGGCGACAGCAGACACTGTTTGCCTCAATTGATGAATGGCCTATGACAATCGGACGTGTACCTACCGATGTACCTAGAAACCTATACATACAGTACCAACATATGCTGATAGGTGTGTGTACTGTTCAGGTGTTGACATTCCTTGTTCCAATAGCTGTTGTGTGTGCAATGGTTGAGGGCTGCCTATGTAGGATTCACACAGTAGGCCACCTATACATTACAATTTATAGGTGGTCGTGTGTGTGTGCCATCCATTTTACTGTGTGTGCAGGTGGTGAGGTGTGTCAGTCCATAGGGGTCTACACTATCAGAGTATGTGCTATACGTTACCCCTTTGTCAAGGTGTAGGCATATTGGGCATGCCTCCATCTGCCTACTGGGGCTGGCACAGGGTGTTTGTGGTCTGAATCCTTCTGTGCCTGTGATGGCCTTGGCAATTGCGGTGGGCTGTGAGGGCCTTCACCATTATGTCCCTGCTGCAGCTGTTTCCGCAGGATCATATTATGTAGAATGGCACATACTATGAAGATGTGGGCACACGTGCCTGGAGAGTACTGCAAGGCTCCACCAGATATGTCCAAACAACGGAACCGTGATTTCAGCATCCCGAACACACACTCTATGATGATTCAGGTTTGTGCGTGTGCCTCATTATGGCGTTCTTGCATGGGTGTGTGTGCATTTCTGATGGAAGTCATCATCCACGGCTCCAGTGCATAGCCAGCATCCCCCACAAGGTGACCATGTGGGATGTCCCCCCTGACAAATACCTGATACAGCTGTGAGGCATGCCAGATGTGGGAGTCATGGTAGCTTCCAGGGCTGCCAGCACACACATCCATGATAATGCCCTGGGCATTGCACACGACCTGGAAGTTGATGGAGTGATATCCCTTGCAGTTTATGTAGCGCCTACCATGCTCACTGGATGGTGACTTGATATGTATGTGCGTGCAGTCTATCACACCCAGTACCTCCGGGTAGTGTGCCACATGGTGGAAGAGACACATATTGCTGGCCAACTTCTCCTGAGTTCAGGGGAAGTATATATGCTCATTGGCATGTGGTAACATGGCATTCAGGAACTGGTGTAGTACCCTGGATGCTGATGCCTGTGAGATCCCCATTATATCTCCAGTTGGCCTTTGAAAGGTACCTGTGGCTAGTATTCGCAAGCTTACACATACCTTCGTGTCCACTGGGATGGGTTCCCCTCTGTTGTTTCTGGATCTCAGGCGTGGCCGGCACAGCTCAACTATTTGCTGTAAGATGTCCCTGTCCACCCTGCAATGCTCTACTATCTCCAGATCATGTAGCCCCTGGTAGGTTACCCTTGGTCTGAACACTCTTCTTCTCCTCCAGGGCCTGCAGTGGTTGTCAGCATCATCCTCCACAACACCTTCAGTCTCTAACACATGGTGATGAATCACAGCTATGGCAGCTCCCAACATGTACATTTTAAAAGTTCCCCGTCTGTTTACACCGATGGTGCAGTGTTTGGGACTACACAGGTGTGTGTGAGGTGCTTTCCCACTTTATACTATTGTGCTGTGAACACTGATGATGTCATAGGGTGTGTATGTACAATCGTAGCTACAGGGTATCTTATGTGTTTTATGACAGGTACTATTATTGTGGTACCTTTGGTGTTGAATTACATTTGGCTGCCGTGGATTACCTCTTGCCCTTCCCTTTACATTTCTTAACGTTTCACCTCCCATTTTCTGGCATGCATCCAGCAGCCTGATTTCATTTGTACTTTCCTAAACCTGGCTTATCTTGCGTAATGTGTTCTATGGCTGGTCTACTGCAGGTTTGCTTTGCTCTGCTATGACAGTTCTCTTTTCTTTGCAATCTGACACCTCCCCTATCCTGTTTTGCAGGTTTCTGCGAGCAGACTTGTCAGCTGCCGTCGATTGCCCACTGTGAGTTAATAGGTGTTAATTGCTCAGTTGTACTCCAATTACCCTACTGCGGCATTTCCTTATTTTCTTCCCCTAACCTTCCTGTTTGAGCTATGGTGCGTGGCGCGCGCATCCGCTTACCAAGTTTTGGGCACGTTTTCATCCCCGTACACATGCGCTTTCGGGCACCATATGTGCTCTCAGCTAAATTATGCTATACCTGCATCCCCACCCCTGTCCAGAGAGAGAGAGAGAGAGGGAGATAGTATTGTTAAAGACAAATTCTTCATTAATCAGAATGTCCTGATAACAAGGAATAGTATCAGAATTATTATGCTGGAAATGTTGACATTATCTTAATGATAATACATCTTTTGATGGGAATCTAAAATAAATCTGTAAAAGGCCATCCTCCTTAGACCTATCTATAGACATACATTTTATGCAACTTTTCTTTCTTTCTTTCTTTGTTTATTTCTTCCTTTATTTCTTCCTTTCTTCCCTTGTTGTAATAATAAAATAGGGAAATTGACTTCATATTTTGTTGATAAGGTGAGAAAGGAATGCTTTTGCTTTATGGCAATCACCTTCTTAATCTAGGAAGGCAAATGGATCCTTTAACTAATACATTTCTTGAAATTCACTGTTATAAGATAGCCAACCACATTTATCTGGTTTAAAAGGGTTTAGCTGTGGCTTTTGTTTTTTATAAAGATAAGGTGATAAACACTTGAAAAGAAGATTTGAAAGATATTTCTTTGGAAAACAAACAGGCTGATAGGTAGTATGTGCCCAAAATGTCCATATTTTCTCTTTATGTCATAATTTTAAACAAACCTGATTTTTATTTTTCTCATTTTACTTACATTGCAGGTATTATGATTTTAAAGTAAAAAAAATAAATAAAATAACTGATATCTGGACTGTTTTGGTACCCCCTCTTCTGGTCATTGTGCCTGATATAGGGGTATCTCAGAACCTGATGTTAAAAGGTTAATATTTAATTACCTCTGTCTTGCTTTATATTTCTTAGTAAACAGTAGTTCTTGGATTTTTAATATATCTAGGAATGGGTCTACTTCAGTAGACCAAATTTACACTTACCCATATTGCAGGTTCCTGATATGACAACACCAAACATGCAATAAACTGAACCTGAACATTACCCATTTTTTTTTTTTTTACAGGAAACAAAGATACATGGCCAGCATGGGGAAATTTGCTGTTTTCTCCACTGTAGTGCAATCCTGGAGTTGGTATATTTAGTTAGGGAGGTGTGGGGGCATACCCCCCCCCACCTGGGTGGGTTTGGCATACTTCGGTGTGTTATTTTGTTAAGTGTTGGCCAAGTGTCTTCTTTCCCTGTAAAAAATTTCAGTAATGTGATGTTTCAGTTTATTGCAATTTCAGTGTTGTTGTCTCAGTAATCTGCAGTTCAGGTAAGGGTAAATTCGGTCTACTGAAGTAGACCACTAGGAACATATGTTTTACAGTATCCAGCATAAATGATTAATATCCAATTGCTAGTGCACCTGTAAAGAGTACAATACTGAAACTGAGTTTTGCACTGTTGGGCAGGAAGGCAGATATGACCAAGCCTTATATCTCATGTCAGTAGGTTATAATAAGATATATCAGTCATATAACTTGTCTGAATCAAGTTGTATAATTATTGAAGGACAATGTCAATCCAGACATTTACTCACTATGTACTGAAGTTTTATTTTCCTTGGTACTCCAGTTTTCTTCCATCTTCCATACATATGATGCATTTTTTGAAATAAAAGATGAATATTGACAATGTTTTTAATATGCTAATAGTCTGGTATTTAGACAGCATGAAAGTAATGTCTAAAACTGTTCTTCTATGAAGCACATTAGTGCAATATATTTAGTCTGTGTTCCTCAGATGAATAGGTTTCTCCATGTGAACAATTATTCCCACAAATTCATGAAGTACAGCTTACACTAAAAAGCCCCTTCTCCCATGATGCAGTATTATGTGATTCAGCAACATGTTAGCCATGATGGAGAAAGACCTCATGGTCGGCTATCTTGCATGTCTCTAAATCATCGTTACTACCACAACAATCACCGTTACTACCACAACATGCAGATCATTGCTGAGATGCACATGGCAATAGCTGCATTTTGTAGGCATATTCATCAACAAGCCAATCTCCTGTACACTCAAGTACACATTCAAACACAAATGCACACACACACTCACACACACACACACACACACACACACACACACACACACACACACGCACACGCACACGCACACGCACACACACACACACACACACACACACATTTTTACTGTGTTCATTATCATGACATTGAGAGATAATACATGTCTAATTAGTATATGCATCTCCCCTAGACTGCTTCATTAGCATACAGCACTGCCTTATAGCCAGCTCTGCAAAGCATCTGACCGCAAGACTCTCCTGAGAGCAGTGAGTGCAGCAGATAAAGTCATTGGATCCTCGCTCCCATCCATGGATGATCTGCACAAGACTCAGTCAGTGGGAAGGCCTAGGAAGATAATCAATGATCCCACGCACCCTGCCCATGACATGTACTTCTGCCTTTTCTTGGGCATGTGGTATTGCAGCTTACACTGCAAAACATCTAGACTGAACAGGAACTTCTTCCCTCTATCCATAACGCTGCTGAACTTGAATGCCAGGCATGACAGTGGATAATTAGATCAATATGCCACTTGCTGTGAAGTATCATCTATAGTAATCACTCTGGCAAATTGCTTCAGTAACTTGTAAAGTTAGCCTGATTTCTTATGCTATTACTTCCTGAATGTGCAGTAATCAGGAGTGAGTCACCACTCCACACATGTGCAATATTAACATCAGAGTATATCATATTACAACTGACGAAGTGCAATATCTAAGCAAGCACAATGTGAAGTCATAGTCTTTGCAATACCTACTAGGATAATATTGCATAATGTCTTCCTGTCCAATTATGGTAATTTATTGTGTTGTTTATATTTTAAGTATTGCTTTATGTGCATTAGTCTTACTGTCACTCAAACTATGTGTTCATTGTTTTATCTTGCACTGCGACCAAAGCATTGTAATTTCATTCAGCTTGCACTGTGGTGTATATCTGATCTGCAATAAAGTTTACTTTGACTTTGACTTAGACAGTGCTGCATGTCTTCAAGCCAGAGAACCGTGCTGCATCATGTTAGGGTTGTAACTTAATACAAACAGGTTGCAGCAATGTATACACAAGCCACACATGTCTTGGCAACCTTTATGTATTTCCCACACAGTCTTTGGGAACATTTTTCTGTCCATGCTATAGATGCAAAACTGACTTTACCTTTGTGTAGCTTGTATATTTCCAAGTTATTGGCAGAGAAGGCTTACTGGATTGACATCAATAAAATGCATTTAAACTTGACTTTTGGAATGTGTTTTAATTCCTTTGTTTCTTTCTTGCTGTATGATGACAAAAGAAAACCAGTATGGGTTCTTGTGAAATAAAAGTCAATTTGTGTCTAATACGAATGATTTCATCCTGGACTTTCTTGCACAAGCTTATACAATGATTTAGTGATATTCCAAGACATCTGATTAAAGAAAAAAAAAGTTTACCCTTAGTCATTCCCTGAGATAGTAGATTACCTAACATGGACTTAGGTAGCTCAGTTTTAATACATTTTATTCCCCATTTTACTTTCACTGAATGGCACTGAAGTTGCAAAACCATATTTCCATAGCCAAAATATATACTTTGTAAGATTCCACTTAAAAATAATTGGATATTGGTTATGACATTCAGATCATTGATAGTAGTGACCAAATTAATATAATGTTTAGTGTCTTTGTAATTATTTGGCATTGCCTGTGATCAACAGAAAAAAAATCATGAAAATAAAAAAGGAATTGAACTGCTCTGCATTGCTTATTACCTTCAGACTAAACATAGTCATAAACAACTGTAATATATTAGACCTCCCTGGTAGAAAGCACATGCATTCACAAAATATGTTATTACAAGAATCACATTTACATTCTCCAGAATTTCAACATGCTTCCATTTAAAATTATTTATCTTGTATGAATAGACCTGTTTTTTTGTAAGATTACCAGATTAAATAGGATAAAAAACAGGCAACCTAATCCATCTTGTAAATTTCACAACATGATATTCCTGGATTTAGAACTCTTTTAACATTAATGTTTGGACTGATTATAAAAAACAATACTTACTATTAAAGACATATAATTCATTTGCCTGATCCGACATGCTATAATCTTAATACAATCTTTTTTTAGAGGTGACAGTGACTTATTGCTTACTGGAATACTATGTATTACTGATGCAAAAAGATTAATCGGTTGTTAGATGGATTATAAATTTAGATATGTTTGTAATTACAGAATTCACAGCATTGTGAAGTTAGGTATTAACTCACAGTCACAAAGTATAGGGTTTGATTATTATCTTTGAAAGGTAAATTTACTAGGCTTAAATTGGTCCATAAAAGCAGCTTGCAAACCTGCTGGCCAATAAATTCAGCTCAGATTTCACTCCCTTATCACCTGTGGTCATTCCCCAGGAAACACCCCCTACCATTCCTTTGTCAGTTATTACAAAATAACATTGTCACTGTGCTCTGTAAAGCTAGAAACATGGCATCAATGGCCACTGACAGAATGACATGGTACCTATTAAATAACTTGAAATATGACCTAGCAGACTCACTAGGATCTCTATTTAACCACAGTCTCCAAGCAGACTTTGTCCCAGCAGAGTGGAGGACAGCAGCAGTTATCCTTCTACACAAGGGGGAGACCATCATTGGATCCAGGAAGCTATAGATTCATAAATCTGACTAACCTCATATGCAAGGCTATGGAAAGGATAATCTTGGACCTGATTAACAATGACATAGGAAATCTCCATACTCTAGACTCAACTCAGTTTGGCTTCATCAAGTTCAGTCTCGTGAACTTATTTGAGAAGGTCACCAAGGCCATGGATGTAGGTAAGACAGTGCATACCATGTACCTTAACCTGGCCATGGCATATGACATACTGTAAAATCTGCTTGGGTATCATAGATAAACTCACAAAATATGCCATAAACCTCTACGTCACCCGATGGATAGCCAAATGGCTTGAGGATAGGACACATGTTGTTAGAGTGACAGAATCCACATCCTGCAAGAGGCCAGTCACCAGTGGAGCACCACAGGGCTCAGTGATGGACCCCCCTATGTTGGGGATATACTTCATAGATGTCAAGACGAATGTAGATGCCTTTTGGCTGACCAAGTTCATTGATGACTTCAAGATAGGGGTAGCCACTGACTCCTCAAACAATGTTGAAATCCTACAGGAAGGACTGACACAAACTAATGATTGGTGTCAGAGCCATAGCCTCAAACTATATACAAAGAAATGCACAAGAATACCCTTTGGGAAATCAAATACCCCTGAAAATTACAGCATTAATAGCACCCCTCAATGTGGATCCAGTGGTGAGAGATCTGGGTATTCAGATAGATAGTAATCTGAACTTTGACCAGAATGTGTCCACAGTGGTGAGAAAATCCTTCTGTGTCACTCAGCTTATAAGTATTGAATGACAAATAACAAATTCAGCTCAAACTTCACTGCCCACTCCCCCCTGCCTCTCCACATAAAATATCTACTAGTATATCCCCCAACTATTATCAGGGACCAGGTCCTAGTAGCACTCACTAAAGCTAAAAACACAGCATCAGTGGACCTTGACAGTATCCTGGGATACCTCATAAATAGTGTGAAACATAATCCATCAGGACCACTTGATTCACTTCTCAAATATAACCTCAATACAGGCTTTGTGCAATGAGAATGGAAGACTGCAGTAGTTATCTCACTTAATAAGGGTAGACCACAAACTGACCCCAGAAACTACAGACCCATTAGTCTGACTGGTCTAATATGCAAAGCCATGGAATTAATTATCATAGAACTGATCAGCAAAGACATAGGCAACCTTCAGTAACTAGAGCCAACCTAGTTGGGCTTTGTCAAGGGAAGGTCATGCATACTAAACCTGGTGGACTTATTTGAGAAGGTCACCAAGGTAATGGATAATTGGAAAATAATGCATACCACCTACCTGGACCAGGCTAAGGCATTTGTTACAATACCGCACTTGGTTATAGTTCACAAACTCATCAAACTGGGCAGGAACTCCTACATAGCTCACTGGATTTCCAGCATGATCACAGACAGGACCTAGGAATTTAGCATTGGTGAGACCACCTCCACTAAGAGACCAGTCAATAGCTGTACACCTCAAGACTCTGTGCTGGGATTGCTCCTATTTGAAAATAAATACAGTCCAAACTGTGCAAATGAGTTCAAAATGAAAAATAATCCAAGTACAAACAAAAACATTCAAATTCAATGCCAGTAAAAAATCATTTAATTGAACAAGCAAAGCTTTTGGGTTACTCACACTTTCTCAATGCATAAAACCAAGCATAAAACCTTTCTGACATTAAGAGATGGTTAGATACCAATTTTCTTGCAAAACATGTGAAGGAAAAGGGCACTATCCACAGGTTTAAATTTAAAGTTATGCAATTATAATTTAGGAAAAAGGGATGGAAATTTAAAGAACTACACAAAAATATGTGAAAAAAATTGCATTATAAAAATGAATGCTGGTGTTCCCCCTAGTTTAAATTCTGTGGTTATTATAAAACTCTTAATGAAGAAGAAAAAAGTATAATACAGGAATATTTATTGCTATACTTATTCGCTGCTTTTAGGATTTTATAGTTAACTTTGTAAATTATGAATAGTATTGTGTTATATTTTAGTGTTACTAAAAAACTGTTGCTGATAGAATATGATTGGTTAATGGAATAATTGCTTGTCCTTTTAAATGGATCACTGCTTTTATGCTTGGTTTTATGCATTGAGAAAGGGTGAATAACTTGAAAGCTTCGCTTGTTAAATTAAATGATTTTTTACAGGCGCTGAGCTTGAATGTTTTTGTTTGTACTGCTCGTATTTGGCATCTACTTCTTGGAGGTAAAAGCAAATGTCAAGGGCCTTCGGCTGATCAAGTTCACAGGTAACTGCATATTGGGAGCTGTTATAGATTCTGCCTATGACATAAACATCTTAAAAGAGGGTCTAACACAGGCAAATGACTTGTGCCAAAGTCATGGATTAAAACTCAATGCCAAGAAATGCATTATAGTGCCTTTTGAGAACATGACAACTAGGCTAATTACTCCATTAATAAGACACCCCTAAGAGTTGGCCTAGTAGTCAGGGATCTGAGAACATATGCAGCCAATAATAGTACCTTTGAACAACATGTGGTCAAGGTAGTAAGAAAATCATTTTGTATCACCCAAGTAAAAGCATGACATCCATGTTCAGGAAAATCAAAGTGTCCCTTTATTCAGCCCATTTTAGACCCATCACTGAGTATAATGCCCCCTTCGGTATACCCCGGGCCAGAAATATGCAGCAGTTATAACACCCACAAAGGTTCCTTACCAGGAGAATAACAGGGTACAAACTCATTGTCCTATATGGACTCTTATTTCTGTACTTGGTATCCTACAGGTTACTGAGAGGAGGTCTATGCCTGGTATGCATGGCATCATTGGATGCAGCTTTGATGGACCATATACTCATCTGTAAAACAAACATCAAAACCACTAGATCCAAGAATTTACATTTTTCTTGTGACATAAATATTACATATTGGTGAGACAGATATATGTCTCAGAGGATCCCCATGTCTAACCCTATTTAAGTGTAACTGTGACCAATGGATGGGAAGTTGGAAATTCACACCAGGTCTGGTATCCATGTCTCTGATAGCCAGAGATAGGCAGTAACTGTGCCCAAACTAACATACCGCCCCTCACATAACCTTTAGAAGTTACCTAACTAACATATCCCCTCCAAATAAATGCCAGTGTTGCATAGGGACATAATTGGGATGGATTGCATGGCTAGGCATATAAAGGCCTTGGTGGTCTTTACCTAGTATACATACATATATATATATATATATATATATATATATATATATATATATATATATATATATATATATATATATATATATATATATATATATATATATATACACGAACCTATGAACATTACCTTTACAGTCTGATACTTTGTATAAAGAAGAGCACTTGCATATTTCCAAGGCTGAAGACTGCAACTAATTTTTTTAATTAAAAATATGTTAGGGACAATCTCACAAACACTCATTACTAAAGCACAATAGAATATGTATAATTTATTACACAGGAAAAATGTTATACTCATGGCGTATGTTGTAAGCATACCAAGTGATTGCACATGTAAATTGTTTGTTGTAAAATCTATCTTTCATCTTTAAACCTGCAGACTGTAACAATGTAGACATGAAACTTGCAGCATAACTTCAAAGAAAATAGGTTAACAGATATTATTAAAATAACTTCCCATTTATTCTTTACCATCCTAAAATGAAACTTGAAATCTTGAACTAATAAAATGTGAATCTGTTATTAATTTAATTTAAAACCATGATACATTTTAATAAATCCTTTCTTCAGCTTTTAGTTTTGCAATCTTTTTAGATGCTTGCATGTGTTGGCATGTGCTTTTGATTTTACGTTTGTTGTTTCTGTATATCACATTTGTATAGAGCTTGCAATAAAACATTACATTTTGGTTATTACAGCATTATGTTGTTTCTTTCTATGTGTGCAGATATTTTTGACTAGTCAACCTCTTTTTGTTTTCTTTCTTTCTTAAACTCTTATATAATCATTGAAAAAATATTCTGACGCTTTGAATGCCCACATTTTCTTCATATTTGCTAAAGACCATTTAATCAATCAGTCTTTAAGTTGCTTGGCTTTTAATTGTAGGCACTTATGGTTTTTGTTCTTTGGTAGGTGAATAGTCACAGCCATCATGCACTGAAAAAAGAACTGGAAACATAACAATATTTCTGTATCTTTGATTGTCTTTCCCATACTATGGTAGTACCACCAACCAATAATTCCCTCATACAGATTTTTAAATACTACTATTGCTTGGAGATTTTTTATTTTGCCAACAATGGATATTAGCTAACTCAGAAACCTTTTCTGTTTGGCTTGTAGTCTTTCAGCGCCTTAGATATTTGCACACTCCATACTGTCTCTTTTATTTTTGCTGTTTCCATGCATCACATTTACACACATCTTGTCACATACTTCCTGACAAAGGTCTAATATAAAGAACCTGCCTGTCCCATCTTTACATCTAGTAATCATTCCCTTTTACATTTAATAATAACCAACATATCATATTATTTTATTTTATTTATTTATTTATTAAACATTTGTTTACCAGGAAAGCCCAACTGAGTCAGGAGCCTGTTTTCAGGGGAGGCCGAGGGAGAAAAATTCCAAAAGGATACATGAAAGTTAAGACATGAGCAAGACAATAGCAAATATTAAGGCACACATTAAATAAGTAATGAATACTAAATAAGTACAGAGAGGTAGATACAATAATAAAACATGTACTAGATCAGCAACACTAAATAAAAGTAATGATAGATTACATTTTTTTCCAGGTAGGATTAAGGTAAAGGGTGAGGGTCAAGCAGAGGGTCAGAATATTAGAAGCAAGCATAAGCTTAGAAGAATTGTGGAGTAGGAAGGGAATAGTTAAGGGAGTAGAAATACATAAAGTCTCTTAGTTCGATATGGTAATGGTTAGTGGATTAAATTTTTGGTCTAGGGATCTCCAGATGTAGAAAGGAAGGCCCTAGAGAGTGAACGGAGTTCATCTGTTAGGGAAAGAGCAGGGTCAGGTCTGATTACAAAGAAAATGTTTTTAGGGTGTGTTTGAAGTTGTTAAAGCACTCAGTGGTAGTAATGTCTGTTGGCAGAGAGTTCCAGAGCTTGGAGGTAGCATGGGAGTATATGCACTGTCCAGCTGTTTTGTTTGGAATGTAGATGGTTAGGTGTTGTTTGTTTTCAGAGAGGAGAGCACTAGTAGGGATGTAGGGTTTTAGGATATATTTGAAATCTGGGCAACTATCAGGTGTATATATCATTTTATGTGCAGAAGACAGCTGAAGTAGGTTTAGGTGGTGTATGAGTTCAAACTAGTTTAGTTCTTGCAGAGCTAGGCAGTGATGGGAACAGTAGGAGTACCCATTGGCAAATTTGACAATTTTATGGTAGCAAGATTGGAGCTTGTTTATAAGAGAAGACTGTAAATTGATGCATAAGGAGGCTGCATATAAGAGAGAGGGAAGCAAATACGTGTTGTTGAGGGTTTTTCTGGTGGAGTTATCCTAGAAAGTTTTTTGTCTATAGAGTGTTTCTAGCTTGATGTGTGTTTTTAATGCTATTGCAGATGTGGTATTCAAAGGTTAGTTTGTTGTCTGCGGTAACACCTAGTAGCTTAGCTATGGGAACTGTTTCAATTTCTCTGTTACCCTGAGATAATATTTTAAACTCAGATGAGATTGGTTTTGCCTAGAAAAGAAAGAGTTTTGTTTTTTTTTTAGGATTTAGGAGTGGCTAGGCTTCTCTCAGCCATGCTTATATTGAGGTAAAGGTGGTTTGGGTGATTTGCTGGAGATGTTGTATATTATTAGAGGAAGGCATTATGGTAGTGTCATCTGCATATTGGATGATGAAGCTAACGGGTGATGAGGTGTGAAGGTTTTTGTTAAAAACATTGAAGAGCAAGGGTCCAAGTATGGACCCTTGTGGTACCCCAGTTATGCTGGTTTGATATTGGGATAGTTTATTTTGCTATCTAACACATTGTTAGTGGGTGGATAGGTAGCTTGAAAACCATTGGAGGGATTATGGGGTGTAGCTTCTAATGGATAGCTGACGGATAAGTTTGTTGTGGGACACTGTGTCAAATGATAAGTCTAGTAGTAAGACAGAGGTGATATTACCAGAGTCAAAGGATTTGGACAGTGTCCAAGAATGAGATTAGGGCAGTGATGGTGCTGTGTGATGGGCGAAAACCATGCTGGGTAGGGGTAATTACTTTGTTTTGGATCAAATGATGAAGCAATTGCCTATGTATGCATTTTTCCAGGAGTTTAGAAAGAGGAGACAGAATGGAGATTGGTTGATAATTGGATGGTTCATTAGAGGTGCCCCCCTTTATGTAAAGGGGTGATAGATTTTTTCCAGAGGTTAGGGTCATTGGACTCTGCTATGGAACAATTTATATGGATGCTGACAGGATATGCTATGGCTTCTGCAGCAAGAGTTAAGTATTCAGAGGGGAGGTTGCCAGAGGAGAGGGAGCATGGTTTTAGTTTTTGAAGTAGTTTTTTAATGAGAGAGTTAGGGACAGGTTCAAGAGAAAAGGGGATAAGAGATGTAGTACTAGTTTGTTGGGGAGGTGAAGTTTTTTTTTTTTTTTTTTTTTTTTTTTGTGCAGCAGTCATGAGATAAGGGTGAAGGGTATCAGAGATGGGGCTTGAGGTAGTTGTGGCAGTGGGATTTGTTAACAGTTTGCTTATGCTATCTATAAATGAGAGTTAAACAGGTTGGCTATCACTGAGGGAGTTTTGTCAGGGAGTGCTGATGGAGTTTGTTTAGAGTCTGGGGTAAACAGGTTTGAGATGTGTTTCCAAAATTGTTTTGAGTTGTTTTTGTAGCTTGCCAATTGGTTGCAAAAGTGTTTGTTTTGTTTTTTGTCTAAGTTCACTAGCTTTTTTGCTTTATTTTGTAACTGTTTATATTTGATTTGGTTAGTATCAGATTTGTTATTATGCCATTCCTTCCAGGCTTATTTTCTATTGAAGTATTCAAAGGAATCTTCTAGTGATAGTGTTTTAACTGGATTCCAGTTAGTATGTTTTAGGATTTCGTTAAACCTTTGTTGGTCAAAGCTCCTGATATTTCTATTGGTTTTGTATGTGTGGATTCTTGTAATTTGTTTTGTGGATCTATATATGAATATGGGTAGGTGGTCACTAAGTGTATTGGGTAGAGTTTAGGGATTAGAGTATTTGTCAGGATTAGAAAAAAGTATCCACATGAGAGTTGCACCTAGGGTATTGTTGTTATGCATATAGGTGGCATTGGTAATGAGCTGGGTATAACCACAGAGGTTTATGCTACTAGTTGGAGAGTCAGTTATCAGATCTTGCCAGTTGATATTGATATCTCCCATAATTATAATTTAATTACTGATGTTTTCTGATATCCAGAAGAGAATATCTTCCATAGTTTGGATGTTTTGCATGAGGGGGGGGGTATAAATAGCCCAGCAATGCATATTTGTTTGATTCATTTGTAGGGTTCCAATTAGAATTTCAGCATTGTGGAAAGTTTGTGTTTTTTTAGGAGATTGTGATGGTTTTAGGAAAGATTAAGGTTACCCTGCCACCTTTTTTGTTGGTTCTGTCTTTTATAAGTAAATTATAGCCTGGTGGTGTTATTTCAGTACCATGGATAATGGGTTTTAGCCAAGTTTCGGTGATTACTAGAATAGCTGGGGTGTATTGACTTAACCAAGCCTGAAATTCTGTGGTTTTCTTACAGACACTACATGTGTTTAGGGCTGCTAGACGAATATTTTTAGGGTTTAGCCTTTTAGCAGACAAAGCTGTAGTTGGGTGCCCTGGGTTGGGGTGGATGTCCCCACACAGGGATAAAATGTGATGCTTGAAAAAGTAATGTTTGAGGTATTGGGTAGGTTTATTATTGATGACTATTATGTAGAAGTTAGGTTTACTAGTGACATTGTCGGGAATGATTTTGAGTTTTGAGTGATGCATAATGTGATATTAAATTAGGCTTGCTGATATGTTACAACATCTTTCTGTGGGGTTGTCATGATGTAGAGCAAGAGTAGTGTGTGTAAATGTTGCTGGGGTTGAGGAATAGTGCAGGGATGTGATGTGTATTAGGAGACTGATACATAATGTTAGAAACAGGTTAGAGAGAAGGCAGGAAAGTTTTAGTGACATGGTTTAATATGAGTTCTAGAATGCAGGGGTATTGGAATGGACAGTAGGGAGCAGACTGTGAAGCTTTAAAGTGGAGCTAGTGCAGTATGGGTGGGTTTTGGTGTTAAGTGGATGTATGGAGGTGGGTGTATATATAATTGGATAACAAGCTTTAGGGGATGGAGTAATGGTAGGTGTAAATCAAGGGAAAGCAGGGGTGTGTGGGAATGGGGGTAAGGTAGGGAGCAGAGTGAGCCCGAGCATAGCAAGGGCGAATGGAGTGGGTTGAAGTTGATTGCTAAGGAATTACTGACAGGTAAGATGCTCAAGAAAAACTATCAGTTTACAGGAGAGAAGAAAAATCTTTCACTTGAAACGTGTTAGAATGCCTAAACTGCTGTCCATTTGTTTTGAGGCAGAAAAGGCACTACAAATGCCTCAACTAAGGTACGCTAACTAGGTTTCACAAGACAGGCAATGTTAGCTATAAAGGCAACTATAACTACAATTATAAATGCATTAAAATAGGATATGCTGATTAAAGTCCACAAAAACAGATACTATTAGCTGTGAAGTAACACTGGAGGAACACCTTAACACCAAAGTGGCCAGGACAGCACAGGAAATTAACTATGTTATTTTTAAAAATTGTGCCCTCTAGCCTGGTGTCCTAAGTAAAGTAGCACTAGAAGAGTAGGGACAGGGAGACAATAAAATTAGATGGGGGGAGCCAATATGGAGAAAGTTTGAAGCTGATTGCTGAGGAATTACCAACATGTAAAACGCTCAAGAAAAACTATCAGTTTGCAAGAGATAAGAAAATTCTTTAACTTGAAATTTGTTAGAATGCCTGAACTGCTGTCCATTTATGGTTTGTTTTGAGGCAGAAAAGGCAATGGAGAAGCCCTACCCAGTCTTGCAGTCCAGAGATTAAGGTACAAGACTGAGATACACTTATAGAACCCCTTATCTAATGTCCCTGTGTCATGGCATTAGGTCAGTGTAGGGTGTTTTAGTGGGAATTTGTAAAATAAATGTAGCTACTTTTGGGATTTATTAGAATCAAGCAGAAAAGTGGGATTTGTGCTGCCAAACCACTAGGCAATGCAATCTCCAGGTTATATGTATTGCTATCATCTATGAAATCCTAGATTAACAGCCATCAATTCCTTTACAATTAGAATTTTGCAGGATCCTGCATATACTGTGGTTGGTGCTTGTATTGAGGATTTTGGCTTCTTGATGTTATTGCAGTAATGGAGCTGCACTGTTCTTGGGTCGCTAGTATAAGCTGGTTCCCTTTTATTTTGCAGTTAGTGGTGTACCCTTAGTGGAGGAATGCGGTAATGCTGAAGTGGTCAGAACAGTACAGAGGATTAACTATTTTAGTTTTAAAAAATGAAATTTTTCATATAATTGACAAAATCAATACCCTACTGCCATCATGTAGGATCCATGACTAATAACACTCAGTGTTCTCACCTCTAACAACCACCTACCCCAAATTAAGTACTTTCTAATCCAAAGCACACAGAAAATAGCAGCACTAACAAAAAAATATGAACTGGCAATATCTCCTACAAATTAATGATCCAAATATGATTGGATCTTCTCTATCAGAGACTTTATTGAATCTGCAACAGAAATGCTTCCTTAAAATTAGAATATTCAATAACAACCACAAATACTAGTTAACAACCAAACTAAAAACTACTTTTAAGTTAAAGGATTTGCATGGTGAAGGTAGAAACACAATCCATCCCAGAACTAGAGACAGATGTGCTATCCTTACATACCTAAGCAAGAAAGCAATCAGAAGCAATCCTTCTGTTAAAAATTCAAAACCTTTTCAGTCACTTAAATAACTCTGGCATTTGTTAACTGCATCATAGAATGATCTTAAAATACAAACGCAATAAAGAATACATTATCAAAATCTTCTCAGGCAATCTTTCTCCTACAGATTTTCTTAAGAAATTTTCTATAATACCCCCAACCCCACCACTAACCCCAGTGCCTCCAGATATCATCAAGAAGCCCTCTATATTGATCTTAAAATACAAAACTCATTAAAAGAATACACTATCAACATTTTCTCAGGCAATCTTTCTCCTACAGATTTTCTTAAGAAAATTTCTATAATACCTCCAACCCCACCACTAACACCCACTGCCTCTAGATGTCATCAAGAAACCCTCTATGTATGCACTATTTTAGTTTAAAGCACATTAACTAAAGAAATAAACATATTGACAAATCCCCCTGAAGGTCCCTCTGGAATAGAGGGCTTACAACCATGTTTTTTTCATACTTTACAAAGAAGACATATTTCTTCCCCTTTTTCATCTGTACAACCTCTACATCACTAACACATCTCCTGATCAATGCAAGCAGATTAAACTTACTCCAAAAATAGCAAAGCAAAAAATAAAAACACTTTAGACCCATATACATTCTAACCACCCTGGGAAAGCTTTCTGAAAGCATAATTTTTAATTATTTCATGAAATAGAGCCATAAATACAATATCTCAACACCTGTTCAATACATATTTTTGGTAAGTACAAAGCACTGTGACAGTCCTCTAGAATCTTACTGACTACATCCTACACATTATGGACATAGGTTTCTTAAATGGCTCAGTATTCATTAACCTCATCAAAGCTTTTGATTTGGTAGATCATGACCTGCTACAAATGTACTTTGTAATGTAGGGACCAGCTCTAATTCTCTAGCCTTTTTCAAATGCTTCTTAACAAATAACCAACTTAAAAGTAATGAAAGAACATTGGGGGATGTCAGGGAAGGTAAACATATAATATGTAATGAATGATGAATCAATCCTATACAAGGTGGAGGTCCAATAAAATAAAACACAAGCAATGATAAGCATTGCACAGCTATGCTGAACGGGTGTAAGCACTGTGTAAATATGAATGCTAAGCAATGAGTAGCACAGCTAAGTGGATTTGCCCATTGCCCCATACATAGCTGTCCATTTCGCACATGTGTCCACTGGACACATGTAATCTGAATCTGGCCTAATTGGCTTCACAACACATTATTGTTGTCCTCAACCCTCTCTTAGGTTTGAGTGTCCAAATATATCTCCAAATTCAGTATATATGCACAGCTGTTGCTGTAGAAGAAATGGACAGCTATAGACATTCTCTACACCTGTCCTGCACATCCCTAGCTACTTTCCCTATTGTCCTTCCCTCTGCGTGCCCCCTTTTTCACCACTTTCCTATCACCCCTTTTTTCTTTTCTTTTAAAGAAATTAGCATGACGGTAAGCGGGAGTTCGCTGTTTTAAGCAGTAGTAAGTGGGATTAAGCCTGTTTGCATGGTACTAAGTGATGCCTACACAGATTAAGCACTTTTAAGGCTAACTATCTGTAAGCATATTTAACCGGAAGTCAGCATTGGTTACCACTGAGCAAACCCACGCAAACCCACTTACAACTGCTTAAAAGTGCCTTAATCACTCTGTATCCAACAGCCCTTGATCTGCCCAGCAACAAAATAATCAGCCCTTACAAGTCTTGAATCCAGGACCCTGCACACCATAGCCATAACAATTTGCCACTAAGCCATTTAGGCTATAGATATGGCTGATGTTTTTTCAAACATATCATGCAGTGCAGTCATTCAACACCAGGGAAAATGTATTTATATATGTATATGTATATGTGTATATTTATATATATATATATATATATATATATATATATATATATATATATATATATATATATATATATATATATATATATATATATATATATATGTATATATATATATATATATATATATATATGAATATTTATATATATATATATATATATATATATATGAATCTACTTCACAACGTCGAAATTTCAGAATGCCAACAACCATATGGCAGACACCATATGACCGACATTCGAAATCTCGACATTGTAAGCAGACCATATAAAAGGAAAATAAAATTTCCTTTCAACTGCTAGCAGGGGGGCTATGCCCTCCTGTACCCCCCATGGGGGGATCTGCCCCCACCCCCTGTAACTTTAATATACCAACTCCGAGATCACACTACAGTACAGGAATGGAAACCTTTCCATTCCACACTATAGTGAGATGCCGGTTCTGCATTGTTGGCATTCCAAACGTTGATCATATAGTGGCGGACGTATGGTTGTCAGCATTCTGGAGTGTCGGCAATGTCAGGTAGACCCATATAAATATAAATATATATATATATATATATATATATATATATATATATATATGTAATATATATATATATATATATATATATATATATATATATATATATATATATATATATATATATAAATACAAACACACACACACATATATAAATATATATATATATATATATATATATATATATATATATATATATATATATATATATATATATATATATATATATATATATATATATATATATATATATATATATATAGATATATATATATATATATATACAGATATATACATACACACATACATATAGCAGTTGAAAGGAAATTTTATTTCCCTTTTACATGGTCTACTTACAATGTCGAGATTTCGGATGTCGGTCATATGGTGTCGGCCATATGGTTGTTGTATATATGTGTGTGTGTGTGTGTGTGTGTGTGTGTGTGTGTGTGTGTGTGTGTGTGTGTGTGTGTGTGTGTGTGTGTGTGTGCATGTGTGTGTGTGTGTGTGTGTGTGTGTGTGTGTGTGTGTGTGTGTGTGTGTGTGTGTGTGTGTGTGTGTGTGTGTGTATGTGTATGTAGTGCAATTCGACATCGGATCCACACTCTGAACCTCTTACTGCAACAAATCTGACCAAAAGGTGTGTAAATGGGGGTGAAGAGTTCCAAACAAAGGACCTCTTGTAATTCAGCTCCCAAGGTAGTGGTATTTTCATATTCATAAAGGATGCACACACCTCCAGTGTGGTAGACCAACATTATGCATTACAGATCCTGCAGGTGTAGCTGACATTGGGTAAGACAGTGGTTCAGGTTGTAGCCTGCTATAGGTCCCCATACATGTCCCAAGACTCACACTCCATGTTCATAAACACCCTGGAGAATATTAGTGTCCAACCTAACACTATCATACCCCACCATTACAGGGAAAGCTACTCATGTACCTATGCACATGCCCATCACATCGATCTGGTCCTTCCTAACATGGGTGACTGTTGCTCTACACCAATAGTCAACTCCTCCTTTGTTATATCAAAACACAAATTAATCACCTTTGGAAATCCATAGCCCTCCTACTCCCCCCCCTCCCCCTGCACAGGTAACCACCATGAAAAGCCTTTCCAAACCTAACTGTGGCCTCATAAAATCAGAGGTGGCTAACCTCATGGCAGCCATGCAAATGGAGATTAGTTGCATGACAGCTGAATCAAACAACAATGCACTATGAACACGTATACAAATGCATGGATACCGCCTTACCCAATACAACCAGGACCCTCATCTCCAGAAAAAGGAAGCTGATCTGGTTGTCCCCTACTATAAAAAAACTGTACAACAGAAGCATGAAACTGATATGGAATAAGGTGAAGTCCCAAGACAGGAAATAAACCTTTATCAGCCTCAAGGAAAAGTTGAGATCCCTCATCAAATACTACAAAGTTAGCTGTGTGAACAGAACATAGTAAAGACTGCCACAAGGCCTCATACAGTTATGTAAAGAATCTCCATGGCAATACCAAGATTTGTTCTGAGCTACTAGGCAATGGTACCTCCAAGACTGAGATAAATAATGCCAATATAATGGCTGGCATCTTGAGTGCAAACATGACCCCTCACTCCCCCCAAAGCACCAATGACAATACCAGTACACCGCCAGGCACCCAGTGTTACTGCAGCACAGGTTAAAACACCACTGTCCAACACCAAGAATACAGCTTCTATGGGACCTGATAATATCCCCGGTTGTGTTCTACATGAACTACAGAGTGACCTGACACCTTACCCGTGTGCCCTGTTCAAGCACAGTCTCACCTCAGGCTTTGTTCCTACTGAATTGTGCACTGCTACAGTCAACCCTCTTCACAAGTGAGGTGTGACTACAGACCCTGGGATATACTGCCCCAACTGCCTGACAAGTCTGTTATGTAAAATTATGGAATGCATCATCATACACCTAATAAACAGGGATACTGGAATCTGCAGACTCAGGATCCCAGGCAGTTTACTTTTGCGAGGGGTAGGCCATACCTGCTCATTCAACCTGGTGAATTTCTTGGCAGCAGTCACCTCATCTGTGGATGAAGGAAGGTGACACATACAGCCTTCACTGATCTGGCCAAAGCCTTTGATAACATTCCCCACTCACTAAGCTCGGCATCAACCCCTATATAATCTAGTTGGGAACAGAGGCACAAACACAGGGTTAGAGTGGACATACTGCTTTCATACATTGAGATAGTTGCAGATTTCACTGGGTTTGTTGTAACATCCTTTATGAGGAATATGACATCGGTAATACCAATAGATGTGACTATTTACTGACTGCATTCCCTAGAGTCCACAACTGATTTACCAAGGACACCAACTGTCTGATGAACTCACAAAACATAACAGGCAGACATGTGGCCAGTCTGTGGAAAGCATGCCAGTGGAGAGGTATGTCAGAGACATATCACTGTGAATCGTGACATCACCCACTAAATGCATGTTCACACAAACTCTGTCAATCTATCAATCCACCATGTGTATAACAGCACTGATGACATAGAATCTGTTCACAAATCTGGGGATATGTCCTCTATGTTGGTTGGCTGTCTCCACGTGTCCTGTCCTGTGACATATTGCCACCCACTGTAAGTGAATCTGTAGGCCACCACCTCTGGAATATCCCACATACAGGCAAGGAAATGGGGCAAGGCCCACATTAATGAATGTCCCATATGTCGGAACTAGCAGCAGTGTCCAGGCCCACAGCACAATACAATGTGGGCACCTACATAGTGGTATGGCTGTAGCAATACCTGATATCTGCACATCTGTACAGAGGACAGACAGAAAGTAGATAGCCAACAGGTTATGCATTAGAAGGAATTTTTTGAAAGATACACATCTGAAACTGAAAGGTATGCCATTACTACATGACAGCAATCCTCAATGACATGTCCAAAAAACATACTAGTCTACAGTTAATATCAACATATCAGGTTAATATCCGATAGGAGATACATATAAACATACAGCTCAAACACCAAGCACAAGATACTCAGTACTCAGATTCTAGCTTTGCATGCAGGGGTATATGTTTCCAGTACTACAATCTCCAATCTACTCTTACTTTCTGTCAGTCAGTGCACTGCAGCTGCTTTAACATGCAGTTGTGACTGCATATAACCTGGGATACTACCCATGTATGAAACAAATCCAAAGAGAAGAGAGTGTGGTACTACCCATGTATACTCAGGTATCCCATACAGTATACTCACACCCCTTGCTACTGTAATCACAGCACACAGAAGCATGTTATGTACAGGGAATTAAATACACTTATTAAATATGTCATTACCCTGTTATTTTATCAGACTGGAATGTGATCACTGGTTTTCAGGCTGAGATATGCTAAGCAGGTGTAAGCATTGCTTAAATGTAAATGCTAAGCAGAGTTGTGCTCTGGTAAGTGAAGCCTACACGATGTAAGTGCGTATTCCTTAAACAATACATTAACACCACTTACCATCACGCAAACCCATACAAACATGCTTAAATCTGCTCAAAACTGCCTTAACCACTCTATATCTAACAGTACTTGTTCTGCCCAACAATAAAATAAACAGCCCTTGCAGGTCTTGAATCCAGGACCTTGCACACCATAGCCAATGCAATTTACCAGTAAGCCATCTCAGCTGTATGGTTTTAGGATGTTTTCTCAAACATACTCTTCTTTACACCCAGTTTGCAACAGGGAAGGGACAATGTGCAATTAGGAAGAATTGGTATCTATAAATATACATATCTGAATAGAAACATACATAGAGAGAGAGAGAGAGAGAGAGAGACATATAGGGAAATCCATATATGTGTACAACAATATATAGATATATTACCAATAAATACTGAGGGCTACTGTGGTGGTGATGCTGTGGTAGCGTTATCGCCTCACAGTAAGATGTTGTCCTGTTCGATTCTCAGCTAGAGCATCTTCTGTGTGGAGATATGCGTGAATGGGCATACCTTCGTTGAAGATTGTGCATCAGGGCCAGCAACTCGGCATGTAAAAATCTACTGCCAATCATTAGCGGACCGGAGTTCCGCTGTGGCAACCCCTAACCGGGAAAAGCCGAAAGACACAACATTACCAATAAATACTGAGGTGTACATAAATATATGTATAAAATGCCAATAAATAATAAAGCTCCCAGCAAAGTAAACACCTCTTGGCTAGCGAATAATAGTATAAGGCAAAATCCAATAATAGTAGCTAAGAGGTGACCATAGCACAACTCAAACGCCAGAGTAGTCACTTCACCAATATGCTTTGATAGTAAAGTAATTCAAACATGAAATATCCATTAAAAATAATAAACAGCGGTTTTTATTATGCATGCAACAAGTAAGCGCTTTCACATAAGCTTTGTCAGACCTTTAAATTTCAAAAATACATTCAATCACAGCTTTTTATATTGGTCAATCACGTGTTGGGTAACTAATAAGATTTAATGAAATTTAAAGATACACTCTCATGCCTGTGAGGTAAATTTTTAGCCATACTCAAATTAAAAACTCAAGTAATAAGCTAAGTTCCACTATAGCAAATGGTGCAGCTCGTATCACATTAGTATAGTCAATACACTAGTCATTCAGACCCAGATGAATATCAAACTATATAAAATTTGTATGATACATATACATAGAATGTATAAACTGCAAATAGTGCATGCATCTTTGCGCTTCAATCTATCACAATATAACCCCATTTACGTTAACCACTAATAAAATTGTTAAAAAAATTTTGCCTGATGCTTCCTAAATAAAGCAATAAATACTAATTACATTATAAAGTCTATCCTATGATGTTAAGTCTAAACAATTTTATTATGGCTAACTACACATATAAAATCAGCTTTATAGGCGCTCACTTGTAAAATCTATTAAATGTTCATCAATATATGCATTAATAAAATGCACAAATAAATGTTAAAAAATTATATATAACTCATAAAATTATAACTGATCAATACATGTAAAAACATTAAAAAACGACAGAATATGATATATACAGGAATTATTAAATAAATACTTTGCTATCTAAAATTTGTTAAGAAGTCTTTATCCAACATTTCCTGACTAAAACAATAAAAACTAACTACTTTATAAAGACTATCCTACAGTATTAAATCTAAATAATTTGATGTCACCAATCAAATCAACATCTTGAGCACTCACTTGTAAAATTCAGTAATAGATTCAGTAATGGAAAATGCGAATGAATACCGAAATAAACATTATGTCACTTATAAAATTATAATTAATCAATGCATATCAGAGCATTAAATAAGCAAGCAAGCTATACTATATACAGGGACTTTTAAATAAAAACATGACTGTTTACATGCTTAGCTGTTTAAGTGATGAACATTGATGAATTCTTATACGGAATCCATCATAGAGGCAGCGTATATATGTACAAATAAGCCAATCAAAAGATGAAAATAGCTACTACGAATATGGCTTGCACCAATAATTTGGTATTGCTAAATGAGTGCAGGGTTCAAAGGCTGGTGAAAAATGTGTTATATCAGGGTGTATAAAAATGTGTTATATCAGAGTGTGTAAAGAATGATAGATAAAATGACTTAACTACTAGACATCTAGCTCTTAGAACGGATTTGATAGAAGCTCGTTCGTTTAACCCTTTACCTTTATCTGCCCTTAGTCTCATTATCCAATTAATCTCTTTCTTTTCAGTTGTATTACGTATGTTACCTTCGCTCACTAAGGGAATAATGTAATAATGTAATAATGGTCAAACCTATAGATTTCAGGTGTCTGCAGACTGTAGCACCAGTCATATAGTGTATTTATCAGTTTGCCAAAAATGCCACTCTTTTTATGTTGGCAAAACTGATAGACCTTTCTGTATTAGGATATGAGAACATTTTTATGCTATTAGGACAGAATATTTAGCCAATGCTTTGGCAAAACATGTTATAGCTGCAGGCCAGGAGCATACATTTTTATTCATGGTTACTGATTACATTATTCCCTTAGTCAGAGAAGGTAACATACGTAATACAACGGAAAAGAAAGAGATTAATTGGATCTCATGAATGCACAGTTGGATACAAAAGCAGACATGACACTCACATCTGCCCCCTCCCACAGTCCAAATAAATAAGTGAACAGTACACTGCTACAAAATCATGATAGGCCATACACAATGGCCAGACATACAACATCCTCTTAGTAAAACCAATAAAATATCTGAACATAGCAAAGAAAAATTCAACCAGCCAGTAATTCACACATGTTTATTATACTCTGGTGTCTTGGCCAAAGCCTTCGAGGAGTAAACATTACCAGAAATACATGCCTTTATCACAAGAGGCAATTAACACCTAATTACATAATTAAATACACAGCCTCCAATTACACTTATCATTTAACCCCCTATGGGATAAAGTATCACAGTTAATACTAATACACTGAGTCTGAACATAACAATTGTCCTTTTATGAATGTTTCATCACACTGAGGAACAGACATTTTCAGAAACAGTACCTTGAGATCCACTACTGTCCCCATGGTGAGATTTATTCAAATGTACAGCTATAGAATTGACATATTTCTTATCAGTAATATGTCTGACATGTTCTAACAGTCTAGTTTTAAAACATGTGTTACTGCCCCTCACATAAAATATGTTAAAAGGCCATCTAAGAGCATTCTCTATACATCAACCTCTTGAATGTACAGACTTCAACATGATTCCCAACCATTCCCCTCAGCAGGAATTACAGCACTAAATAATAATAGACCAGTATACCTATCTACCTTCTACTGTATGACATGTGGACAAAGCCTGACATACTTGGTGGACAGAAACCCAAATACATAGCCATACATTAAATATTGCTGTTATACACTGAAAAAGTTGCTGGTGCTACAGGGTTTGTTGTAACATATCTTTTCTGAGGGATACAAAGTCAGAAAAAACAAATGGACGTTACCATCTACATAATGCAATCAACAGAGTATGCTGCTGATTTCCAAGGACAACACCTGTGTGGGGAACAGCCCATACCTAACATGCTAACCTGTGGCCATTATGTGGATGGCCCTACAGTTGAGAGCTATGTAGAGACTGAAACCCATGCAGATGTAGCATGTGCAGACAAACCCTGTTAAACTAGCAGTATTCCAAACATATACTCACATTCTGCCCCTAAGTCTAGAATCTTCCCCACCATTTAGTTGGCTGTCTCCACAAGTCTTGTTGTGAGGTAGTAGCTCACACAACTCCAGGATGTCTTTCTCTCAAGTAAGGGAAAGGACCAATGCCCACATGGAGTATTCATGTATAGGAGTGTGTTGCCATGACATTGGCTATTGGAAGAACTACACAGCTGCTCTGTATGCAGTTAGCAAGTGGGGAACCCCAATAGGTGCACAGGTCATCACCTCATCATAAGCATTACCTACAAAAGCCATGCTGCCACCTATTCAAAGCATCTCTATTCCTGCAGTGCACAGAGAGAGAGAGAGAAAGAGAAATAAATGAAACATAAAGTGGAAAAGAGAAGAAATAAAAAAGGTAAGTGGACCATGTAAGCAAGTACTTGAATATAGTACTTGGTCTGTAATAATGGGAAATATGATTTGGAGGATATATGTCCCAGCAAGACATGCTGTACTAATGTCCTGCTAAACCACTGCTATGGCCATAGCATCTGGCCCTCTCTGCAGTGGGAGATATCACAGACATACCTCTCAACTGTACAGATCTTCACAGAATGTCCGCATTTTATCATCATGTATTTTTGTCTATTCCTCCTGAGATCTGTATGTTTCTGCCAAATAGCTGAGGATTGAAGTCATCAGATAATGACAGACACTTGAGTTTAAGACTCCATATCCTTAAGAATATTCATCGTAATGCTAAATGTATCATTCTACAAACTTCCTATGTTTGTAACAGGAATATTTAAAATCTGTCCCTATTTATCTCCCCATAATTTTAGGCATTGTCCAGATGTGATGCTATGAGAGGTTGTGAGGTGGGATCACAGCTCAGGAGCCTGAATCACCCTGGTAAAGGACAGCTCATATATGACAACTGCAGGGGTGTCTGTCAAACAGTTGTGACTGTGCTGCTGCTAGGCCAGTTAATGGGATATTTTCCATATCCATGTTACGTGTGATTATGAGTATGACACATGTTTGCCTTGTAATGCTAAGAGACATATAGAGGGCATTTACATAGTAAAGTACTGTTGCAGATGTGTGTTAAACTGTATGTGATATATTGAATTAATAACATTCAACTGTACAGTGTTCTGCTGGACAATAAGCACATTTATGACTGACATCTGTAGTCATATACACATATACCTGTGTCATGTCAGTCAAACGACTGGCAGGTCTGTGAGCAATGACATTGGAACATAATAGCCTACTTATGACTGTTGAACATCTTCTGGGTTATCACGGTGATGTCAAACCCTACTGTGCAATCAACGTACTAATGTATGGTGCAGCTATATTAATACAGTATCAATACTGATGTCCTCTTTGACACCCATTTATGTGTGCTGTTGTCCAGACGTACTGCTGTAACAGGTTAAGAAGTATGATTGAGCTGCAAGACTGTAACTACAGTGTGCCAGACTAACATACAACAGAAATATATACCAGGTAGCCCCTGAGCACATGTATGTATGCTTATGTTCAGCTGGAAGGCACAAAACTAAATCACATAGGTTTCAAGCATTCAGGTACATAGGTAGTGCCTATTGCACATGTGTAATATCAGTGTCAGTGTGCATACAACAGTCAGAAATGTGTACTGCTACTGGTTGTTGCAGTGCTCTGACACTGATATGGGTACTAGAGTAGGCATGATATCCAGCTATTAATCAGAGAAGTGTCCACCTGTGTTATGACCCTCTGTCCATTCCTACCACTACCAGCTATATCCACACCTATATACAGTGGATATCACAAGTGTACACACCCCTGTTAGAATGCCAAGTATGTGTACTGTATGACAATCAGACCACAGAAGATCTTTTCATAATGTTTCTCATCTTTATGTGACCCCTAACCTGTACAATTCCATTGAAATACAATCAAAGGTGTTTCAAGGAAGGTGACCAACTATTTCCAAGTGAAGATGTGCCATGATGTTAGAGTCCAGACCAAGATGGATGCATACTGTAACCATCTCAAGAGGTGCATACATAACATATCAGTTTAAGGGTGTGCACAATCATTCAATTGGCTTATTATACTGAATATTATTTCCATATGTTTTCACAGACCCAACTGTTATGTTTTCAATTGAATTTTACAGGCTATAGGTCTCACTACAGGTGGGAATTGTTATGAAATTAGTTATTGTGGTGTCATGTTCCAATTGTACAAATACCAGGCAGTGTATCAGGGGTATGTACCCTTTATATCCACTGTAGCTATATGCACACAGCAGTACCTGACCTGTATATCCAGCCTCCATAGAGTAATCCCCTTTGGTGGACAGCAGCAATACACAAACCACATAATAGGTTGCTACATTGTCTGTACAGAGACACATAGGTGCAGACAACTTTGAACTTCCTGTAAGGCTGACTATGACTATGAATCGGACATATCCACATCACAAAGGACAATTGCAACCGTGTCTCCACATATATTGTAAGTTTCAGATGAAATAACACAATTCACCCTGTACTGGGGGTAAAGAACACCTCATACACACTTGCCGTCGATATAGGAAAACCTGCATCACACAGGTTAGGTGGGAACATTGCCACCCTGTCCACCCCAGTTGTACAGGGAGATATGCACATCAACCATACTCCTCCCCTCAGCAATGTTAAGCATGTACATATTGCCTACTGATGGCAACAA
This sequence comes from Protopterus annectens, assembly GCF_019279795.1. Lineage (NCBI taxonomy): Eukaryota > Metazoa > Chordata > Ceratodontiformes > Protopteridae > Protopterus > Protopterus annectens. The sequence goes on along the minus strand of NC_056729.1, from coordinate 436,984,595 downwards.
CAGCATATCTCCATGAGGCATAATAACATCATTGTCTGCCTCCTCCATGAACTTTGTCATGTGCTCAGAGCTCCATCACACACTACAGTCAAACACAGACCTGCCACCATCCACACACCATCCACATGGAAGATGCCCACTGTCAACCCTCTACACAGAAATGAATGGAGGACAGAGGATTATGTAATCAAGTGTCCAACATTGGGGGGAATAAGATAGCTCAGGGACAGGCGTGTAATGCAAGCTGCTATAGCCATGATATCATGGAGGGTGTCGGTGTAGTGTGGATTATTTGCAAGTAACATCCACTGTTGATGTGCATTTTGACAACCGTATGAGGTCCTGCGACCTTTTTCCTGCTTATGTCTTCCAGGTAACATGCAGAATACTTGCCATACCTCCAAACCATCCTGAATTACTCATTTTTTACTGAGTTTTGGGGTCCAAATGATGGGGTGCCATGATTCCCGATTGGCACCCCTTCATTTCTGATTTTTTTCTACTTCGTTTTTAATTTTCATGCTGTTTTGGCTGACGTCATCACATGCGCAATGACGTCAGTGCCAATGGTGCTACCAGCCTATCGTAATTCAGCTCTGCACACATTTCCAGCTGGAAGCTCAAGGCTGTTCAAATGCTGCAAGCGGGCAGGAACAGTTATCATCGGCAATGTTGTTTTGGAATCTGGATATGTTCAAATGCTGCAAACAGTAGTTATTATTGCAGAAAACATTGTTTTGGATATCTTTTTGAGTCATGGTTGTTGGAGCATGTTGCAAGCAGTTATCATTGTGGAAGAGAATGTCGCTTTGGATATCTGTTAAGGTAAGGAGTGTGTGTGTTTTGGATATGTTTAAATGCTGCAAGCAGTCATCACAGTAAATCTTTTTGATTCATGACTGTTATGCTGCAAGCAGTTATCGTAAAGAGTGTGTATGTGTTAATATATTTCTTTTCCTAGCCTCGCTACAGTTTGTTTAGGGGGGTTACATGGTAGCACAACTAGAAAATTCTCCTTAAAGCTTTTGTGTTTTTTTTTTTTTTTTTTTTTTTTTACAAATATGGTTACTGTTAGTGATGGATTTTCTTTATTACATGCAGCAGTTTTATAACTTCATTAGACAAGATCATCCAGTCTGAACAGTGCATGAGATGCAGGGAAGTGGTGTTTTATCAGAGACAGGCCAAGCTAATGACCATTAGAAATTGCTAGGCTGGATAGCCATTCTTTTTAAGTAGTTAATCATTTGCTGTTGCAAAGTGGACACTTGAAATTTCAGCAGGAAGGCTGAAATTCTATTCAGGCACCCAGTTTTCATTACAAAAATTAATTGATTTCCTATGAATTTGTAGACGTTTGTTTGTGGTTCTGTTTAATAACAGTGCTGCAGATATGGCAACAGATGCTATAATACCAATGTCTTTGAAGTGTTTAAAGTTTTCATCTTTGTTCATGTTTAGAAAGCCCAAAGTGCTATATATGCATGTTTGCACTATTAACAGTAAGAGCATGTTTCTGTTTTGTAGTTGTAGAATTTGCATACTATTGGTGCAATGCTTAATGTGTAGGAGGTATTTGATGTCAGGTACTCTTTTTGTACATTATTTGAAGGAAACAACACAAACAATTTTTGTTCTACTGGTTCTGTAGCCACCACCACCACTTGTGAATTTCTGCCTATTTTTAATCTGTTCCTCATAAAATCTGTGGTTTTCAAGATGTTTGTGACAAATCACTGAAAGGTGAAGCCATTAAATAATGACAGGCATTTGAATTTCAGACTTCATATTCTTCAGAAAATAAATGGTAACAAAACCTTTTATTCTAGCAATGTTCTAAGTTTATAAGATCAGTATTTGAAATGTATACCTATTTGGGTCTGTATTCCCCCATTATTGGCTTTGTCCAAGTTTTTTTGTGCTAAGAGGTTGAGAATTATGGTGAGAAGTGAGAACTGAATTTTCACTAAATGATAGCCATTTCAGTTTCAGTCTTAAGTTTCAGTCTTCCTATCTTTTGGGAAACAAGCTGCTGATTTGGCATAGTGGTATGTTGCTCTGACTAAGACTTGCCAGAAAAATGTATGGTGGTGACACAACATTTTATTCTAGCAACTTTCCAAAATTATACAAGCAATGTTTAAAATGTGTCCCTGGTTTTTGGCCTTTGCCCCCCCCCCCCCCAAAAAAAAAAATTGAAAATAAGTGTAAGAAGCTGTGCAAGATGCTTATGCTTTACACTGCTGTCATTCTATTATATATATATATATATATATATATATATATATATATATATATATATATATAGTGTGTGTGTGTGTGTGTGTGTGGAAGTAGACTTTTATGATGGAAATATTCTGAATTGGGCAGTTTTGTCATTAGTGGTTCATGCAGTTTGTTTCATTGCCTACTGAAAAAATGTTTAAACAATACATTTAAAATGTGCTCTAATAAGTGTGCTGTATTATACAAGGAATATAATTTAATAAAGTCATATAGTCCAAAGGTAATCTTTATCCACCACTGGCCAGATGCATTTTCTTTGGATGTGGTATAGGTTTCAATACTATTTTAATGAATGTGAGTTTCAAGGGCAGAGAAGTTTTAATGCAAAGTCTATTTTCATTATGAGACAGTATTGCTTTGTTTAACAGATGTATTAGTGTTTGTGCATTGTGCTATAAAGTGTAAAAATAAAATCCAAATCATTGTTTAAGTAAAGCAGAATGCACACATTAGTGTTTATGGTAAATGGGACCAAATAGCCAGGCAATGGGACATTTGAATGGCTGCAGGGGGACTCTGTTGCCATATTTTGGTTGTCTGTTCTTCAGATTGTGTTTGAAAGTTGGTACCCCACAATTCCATTGGAGTGGGCAGGGTTACATAATTATATATGCAAATTTTATGTTAAACAGCGTACAGATTTGTACCTATTTTTCATGGGCCTTGTCCAGATTTTTGATGTTTCTAGGTTGAGTGGTATGGTGCTCACCTGTCAGCATTCTCTGTTGGGGAAAACAGACATCATCACCCAATATGTGATTGAACATTATGCCCTGTCATTTGGACATAGAGCTGAAGATGTACACGAGAGGACTGCCCTGTGGGACAGTGTGGTCCACAGGGTAAACGATGCCTGCCTGCACAACAGAACTTATGAGCATGTGCAGCATCGAGCCACCAACCTGAAATGCCATGCTCATCAATGGGTTGCTGCTATAGCGAGGGACCAGCTAGCCACAGGTGAGGGCCAATCCATCCAGCCCTCACCATCACCCACCAAGGAGCTCCTCATCACACTTGGGCCACTTGCCGAATGCACAAGCCATGACGCTGAGGGAAGCATTGTGGAGGTGGGTTGCACACACACACTGGTTGAGGAGTGTGCAGGTAAGGGCCCAGTGGGGATTAGTATACTAATGTATCAGACATACATGTATCTATATTGTATCTACATGCATGTGTCAGGTCTGATTGCAGTTGTGGATGGGGTTTTCTAATGCACAGAGGTGCACATCTATGGTGAGGAGAGGACATTGTATATTATTGTGGTTAGCACTGTAGATGTGCAGACATGTTGCGTCAATCTTGTACTAAGACCACGTGTGCGTCTGCTGACAATAATTCCCTCTCACAACTACCCAGGACTCTCTGGTCTACATATGGGACAGCAGCCTGAAGCTGGTGAGTATGACATTGTTCTGTTGTTGCCTGGCAATACCCCAGGCATGTGAAGTGCATGCAATGTACCATGCACACAACCATCAGTAATAGCTATATTGCTTTATGTATTAGCTATATTGCTTGTTGTGCATGTTGACTTGTGCTGGGGTTAACTGCATTGCATCACAGTGGTCACTACTGGGGCCTATCTGATGTGAATTCAACATTCCTGTAGCATACCTCACAACTTGTCAGTGCCAAGATGTCTGGACAGAGGCCAGCAAATTGTGCTGGGCAAACAGCCTAAGGTAGAGTCATGCATGACAGATTACTGGTATACAGTGGATATAAATTGTGTCCCCACCCCACTTAAGATGCAAGATGTTCCTGTTACATACTAGTTAGGACCACAATATGACAGTCCACACCTCTTCCAGCCTTTAATGTGACACATAACAGGTATAGTTCACTTGTAAAACCAAGCATCTGGACTCATGTATTGCACCTATAAGGCTGGCTACCTGTGAGGGTGGCAGACATCCTATCTGCATGATGCTTCAGTCAGGTAAGATACCTCATGCTGCCATATTTGTCAGTATACTCACTGTGGCCTATTTGGCTATAATATCACATACATGGGTATTGTTAAGGCACACAGGCCACTTCCAACCACGTATGGGTTTCAAACATATGGATATTCCAGACACATCTGTACAGAGGACTGTACAATGGTTTAACCTGCTGCATGTGAGGCAGATGCTGTTACCACACTATATAATGTAAAGGCAGTGGGACGTGGTCACCAGCCGTGTATGGTATAGAGAACAAAATGGTATAAACCAGACAAGGTATGATCCTCACACACAAACAGTTGCTGGTCTTAGGATTAGAACTCCTGCCTATCTAGGAATTCCTATTATAATGCTATGCAGTTATCAGACATGCCACAGAGCTTATACATCACTATCTCTTCCAAAGGTACTTCTAAGGTAGATGACATCAACAGGTCTACTAAATTGAAGTGAAGGGAAGTGTAAAGGGTAGTACACAGGTCAAAAATGGTATGAACCAGTTAGTACATGATTCACACACACTTGCTAGTATTGGGATTATAACTCCTACTTATCGAGGTATTTCTACTATAGTGCTACGCAGTTATCAGATGCACCACAGAGATTATACATTTCCACCGCTTTCAAAGGTACTTCTAAGGTGGGTGACATCAACAGGTCTACTACATTTGAGTGAAGGGAAGTGTAAATGGCAGTACATAGGTCAAAATGGTATGAGCCAGACAGTACATGATTCACACACACATACATGCACACACAAACACTCATGCCAGTATTGGGGTTAGAACTCTTGCCTATCTAGGTATGTCTACTATAGTGTTACGCAGTTATTGCATGTGCTACAGAGCTTACTGAATTGTCACATGGCCAAAGCGGCTGATAACTGCACAGCTGTGGTAAAGTATTACAGGTGGCAGACAGTCTGCCTTCTGTTCCACCCGTACATCATGCTAGTTCTTTCTGTCTTGCACTTCAACTAGCATTATGGCTTGGCACTTCACCAGGTTATTGTATCAAGAAGTGTGGCACACCTGAGAGCCATTAACAGTACTCATTCATCACAGATGTAGTCCCAGTACTTACTAGTTATGTCCACCCATCCTGGCATGTTTGAAGGGCGGTTATCTGTGCTTTCATTCATTAACCTGGTGCACTTGTCCATTCTGGGGCACTGTTGTAACTGTCTCATGTACAAAGACAACCCTCCCCTCTAGACTCCAAACACTCAGACCAGTTAGGGTTACCCATATATCACCTAATGTGGACATATGCACTCTCCAGCAAAGACTGGACTAGCAGGTCAAGAGGATAACATCAACACCTGTACCACACCATGTGGAACATGTAGCTCACCATGACACCCATTTGACAGCCATGACATACAGTGAAAAACCACATACCCACCTTCCCAGAGACATTCAATGGACATTTACCCAAACAGCACATGCCAGCAAGGCACACACCCACTCAGGCATCCTGACATGGCACATGCCAAGGGACACATATTTAACCTACACAGTGTGCCCCCAACCTAAGCTCCTAAGGCTAACCACCTTGCACAATACAGTGATCATGGGTAACTCAATAATGAGGCACACACATCCCACTCACTAAGTTGAATATGGAGCAGGTAGCAGCCAAATACCTATCACATGCCAGCATCTAACACATGACACAGCTAGTCATGTCAGTCAACACCTACAAGTATCACTTCGTATCCATGTGGGTGCGAATGACTTGAGACATGCCTCCCTGGACTACATGACAGGAAACAGGGGATCCAGTACCTCTCTGCTTGGGATGACATGATTGACAGAACCCAATGACTTGCCATGGATGTCCTACATCTGTCACCGCTGGGTTGCCAGGTACCGGCTACGTGTCTTGCCACCCCTATGGTGCCTTATTAGGCAGTCTTACTAATGTTATTACCACCATAACAGCTACACATGTATGCAATCTGAGGGTCATGCTGCTCAACAGTGGAAATCTAACTGTCAGGATGCAGTCACTCATAGCTGTCGTTGGAGTGGAGGACACATGTCTGCTTTAACGGAGAGGTGATTTACAACAGCAGACAGCAGACCTGAAGTACCAGGCTATGACTCATTCCACAGCTGTCAGCCCTCAAACATGGACCACACCACACCACACCTCCACAGGTGGTGTTGTCTCCATATTCATTATTGGACAGGAACACCTACAGACTAGTATCCCATCATAATGCATTGGAGATACTTCCAATACAACTGCCTTGGGGTAATAGTGCAATCCAGACCATAGCCTGCTATGGGTCCACAGCTATGTCCCTAGACTGTCAATGCACATTCCTCAACACTCTGCCATCTATGATGGTCCAACACAACACTGGCATAGTACGAATCTTCAGCTACCCCTCCATCACCTGGGGAATGTAGCCAAGCACCAGTACAGTGGTCCAACATTTCTGGGATTCATCATTTCTATTGCCCTTAACCAGCTCATACTGACCCCTGGTAGAGGATACAACAATCCTGACCTGTGTTGACCACTTAAATATGGGACTGTTGCTCATCCACAGATGTCAGTCCCTGCATGCTGAGATTCACACAGGATGTAATCAACATGGAAATCAATGTCAGCCACACCCCCCCACAAAGAAAACTACCTGGTAAAACCTCTCCAAAGCTAACTTTGCAGCCATGAAAACAGGGGTGGATGTCTTCACTGCACACATGGCAATGGGAAATAGCTGCATGACTGTGGGATCATACACATAGGTGCTGTACAAACAGGTACATGAATGCATGGTACTAGCCAGAGCCAACAGAACCCAGACACTGTCCTCCAAACACTGGGAGACAATGTGATATTCCCCTGCCATTACTGTCCTCCAAACACTGGGAGACAATGTGATGGTCCCCTGCCATTACTAAAGTGTACATCAGAAGGAGGACACTGTTGCAGGGAAAGGTGGTGTCCCATGACTGTTGAACTCCCTTATTAGCCTCAAACACAACTTTGGATCCCTCATGGAATCCTCGACAGGCATTTATCGCAGCAGAGATGCTGCAGACACTGACAACAGTCACAGCAGCCTTTGATAGTTACATCAACAACCTCCACAGCATTAAACACAAGTGCTGTGAGTTACTGCACAACGCTAATACCTATCCTGAGACATCAGATATTGACCACAGTCTTGGGAACACATTCAGTGCAAGCTTTACCCCTCTGTCCCCCACAAGTGAAGTGCTGAGTGAATGTGTTCTTACATGCTGTATCCCATTTCTGTTCTAGGCGTCTATGTGTCACCAGGATGTGGCCCTGAAGTAAGGCAACGGGGTATGGAAGTGTGGTGACACATCCACCATATCATAGGCAGGGTACAGTATGTGCACAGTAATCCCCGGTCTGTAACACAGTGACTGCATGTGCCTCACAGATTATAGGGCTGAGGGTTGTACATAGGTATATGGTGATTTACAACATCTGTTGTAGAAAGGAGAATGGTACATGCTTTGGTTTGGACACACCTCCATTTGCTAATAACCACAACCACAGGGGATATTCATCAACCAAACCTACTGGGATTACTATTCACACACACACACACACACACACACACACACACACACACGCGCACACACACACACACACACACACACACGCACACACACACACACACACACACACACATTTGCCAGTACTGAGATCCATAAGTTCATTGCTTCATAGGTGTGTAGTAGTTGAATGGGCCTAAAGACTCTACAAGACTAGCCCAAGGGAATATCCTGGCATCAGGCCACATGAAAATAGTCCCCAGTGTGCCTCAGGTGTTTAGTAACTGGAGCGGTCCCCAGGGGTGGGTATTGTATTCCCAATCCACTCATCCAGATTCCTATTGCGGTTGGCCAGTGATGTGCACTGCTTCCCATGTATGTGATTTATATTTCATAACATGGACAGTGTCTAGGTTGTGCACATGTCCACATGTATGTTCTTTGAAGTGTGGACATATGCTTGAGGTCTCTGGGGCATGTTGTGTGGACAGATTGCTATCTTCTGATGTAGCATTCCTGACCTCATTTGGCGAGACCTGGCTATGTAACTGAGGTCATGATTGCACCTACATTGACAGTATGATATGAGTATTCATTGGAGTTACTGGTGTCTGTCCATACAGGGCATGTGTATAAGGCATGGTATTCCCTTTGTGGGGTACATTTACAGACTCTACAGTTGTTGCAGGCATCCAGTGGGGAACATGGCAAAAGGGCCACTGTACACATTGATTGGGCTACTGAGGGGATGGAACAGGGTGCCATGTCCTTTTACTTTCTGGATAACACACACTCAGTCAGGAGATGTAACATATCAAAGTACTTTCTGATGTCAGTGGCACTGTTGTGGTCAACAGGCATGTATTCCACTGCAATCACACTGTGGGTACTATCTGTGAGGCAATATGCAGAGGAACTACCGATGTAGTGGTTGTCGCCTAGCCAAGTGTGTTTGTGTATGATTCATTTGTGGAGAGTGGTCTCTGAGTATTAGATGGGTTGCCTATATTGTTCACTAATCCATAATGTCACATAGTCATTACACATGGCACTAGACATTTAGGGCTGTGGATTGTCTACACCAACCTCTATGGTGTTTGACAACTGTCGGCCTTTTAATGTGGACATTGGAACATATACTAGGTCCTTAATATAATAATTTAGGAAAACCTGCCCCCCCAATGGATCCTGTTATGACACAATCACACCAACCCCCACATAGGATACTGATGACAGACACACACTTGCCAGTACTGAGTTTCAAACCCCTACTAGCTATGTATTGCTATGACAGTGTTATGCATTTATTACATGCACCACAGAGCTTATAAGATGGATGTTGTCCCAAGGTACTTCTAAGGTGAGGGACATCACCAACCCTTGTAAATACTAGCATTGAGTGATCCAGTGGGTGAGAGATTCCACAAAATATTTTACTCTACACATACACATTTACATTTACATTTACATTTGCTAGGAGTGAGTTTCAAACCTCTATCTATCTTTTTGGACCATAATGTCACTCATTTACCACATGCACCACTGACCTTACATGGTTTAGTGTTGACAACAGGTACTTCTAAGGGGAATGATATCTGCAGGACTGCTAAAGTCAGGCACTGAGATGTGTATTGGGTGTAAATGGGGCCAACATCTTTGTAGTACAGACATATATGGACACACAAACACTTGCCAGGAATGAGATTTAAACCCCTACCTATGTACTCATTGCTATTACATAACTCTGCATGTATCACATGCACCATGGAGTTTATATGTTGGAGAGCTGTACTAAGGTATCTTTGAAGGTGAGTGATATCAGCAGCAGTGCTGAAGGAGGGGTAAGGGAAGTTTAGTGAGTGTGAATGGCCTCAACCACATTCATCTAGAAACACACACACACACACACTCACACACACACACACACACACACACACACACACACACACACACACACACACACACACACACACACACAACTTTACATTTGACAGTACTGAGATTGCAAATGCTACATGGATACCTATTTGTACTGTAGTGTTACAAAGTTATCACAAGCACCACTGAGACTATAGGGCTGAGGGCTAACCAAAGGTATTTCTACAGGGGAATGACATCAGCACATCATGTGATATAGGCCAATGGGATGTCAAGTGGGTGGGACAGGCCTCATAATGTGATTCCCTCTTTCACTGTCTGTCTTTCTCTTCTTTAAATCTCAGTGTGTGTATGTTTGACATCATATTATGTTGGCCTTAGATATGTGTGAGTATTCCTATCCAATGTGAGTGTCTGAAGTATCAATGGTGTACAATTTGGTGTGTGTGCACAGACATCTACAAATAACTGATATCTGTAGTCGACTGTGTTGTGAGACATGGGCTTCATTTCTCTAAGTGTAGGAGCATGCCCAGTATGACCGATATTGAGTGTGTGCATCCATTCCAGGGAGGGTTGGACTCCAGTTCAGGGTTTTGTGTGCTACAGCTACACCTAGCAAACTGTTTCTGCAGGATATTTATAGATAGGTTGCCAATATGGAGACACAATAGGCTTAACATATGGGGGGGTACTGTAACTACTGCTGTCTGTGCTGCTTGTGTGACATGTTTGGTTGTAGCATAGATTTTTCTGACATATGTACTGTTTTACACTGTGATGTGTCATGTCATCAGCTACTGACAGTTATCATTCTTTGCTCACAGTTATTTACTGGGAAATGCAAGATTAATGAAGCTGAGATCAATATTCTGTCTCTCTCTCTCTCTCTCCTTACAGTCCCTTAAACATATTCAAAGGTCCAAAATAAAAAAACCTGAAACAACTGCCAGCATACAAGAACATGGAGAGCGTAACCCCATACAAACCAGCAAAAGCCACTGCAAATTTTACTTTTATCAACAGACTGTGAGCAGTGTAGGTCTATTATAATCTTCTCTCTGTGATACTCTACTACTGATTCTTCTGCTGTGCACACTACTGGACCCCTGCCTTTTCCCTCCCATTTATTGTAACAAATATATACATTTTTCCAAAGCTTTGCATTTATTTTATATTCTTATATTTTATTCTCCTGTTTATTGTAACAAATGTAGATAGTTTCCCAAAGCTTTACATTTATTTTATATTTTACTTCCTTGATCATCATATTCTTTCAGCTGTTCCCATTAGGAGTCACCACAGCAGATCACCTGTTTCCATTTCTTCCTGTCCTCTGCATCTTGCTGTGTCACACCAACCACCTGCATGTCCTCTCTCACCACATCCATAAACCTTATCTTAGGCCTTCCTCTTTTCCTGTTACCTGGTAGCTTCATCCTTAGCATCTTTTTCCCAATATACTCAGCATCCCTCCTCAGCACATGTCCAAACCAACGTAATCGTGCTTCTCTGGCTTTGTCTCCAAACCTTCCAACCTGGGCTGACTCTCTAATATACTTATTCCTAATCCTGTCCACCTTCGTCACACCCAGTGCAAACCTTAACATCTTTAATTCTGCCATATCCAGCTCAAACTCCTGCCTTTTTGTCAATGCCACTGTCTCCCACCCATATAACATAGCTGGTCTCACTACGCTCTTGTAGACCTTCCCTTTCACTCTTACAGGTACTTGTCTGTCACAAATCCCTCCTGACACTCTTCTCCACCCACTCCATCCTGCCTGTACTCTCTTCTTCACCTCTCTTCCACACTCACCGTTACTCTGAGCTATTTACCCCAAGTATTTAAACTCATCCACCTTCACCACCTATACTCCTTGCATCCTCACCATTCCTCTATCCTCCCTCTCATTCACACATATATATTCTGTCTTAGTCCTGCTGACCTTCATTCGTCTTCTCTCTAGAGCATATCTCCATCTCTCCAGGGTCTCCTCCACCTGTTCCCTACTCTCACTACAGATCACAATGTCATCTGCAAACATCATAGTCCAGGGGGACTCCTGTCTGATCTCGTCTGTCAACCTGTCCATCACCATTGCAAATAAGAAAGGGCTCAGAGCTGATCCTTGATGTAACCCCACCTCCACCTTAAACGCATCCATCACTCCCACCACAGACCTTACCGCTGTCACACTACCCTCGTACATATCCTGTACCACTATTACATACTTTTCTGACACTACTGACTTCCTCATACAATACCACAACTCCTCTCTAGGCACCCTGTCATATGCTTTCTCTAAGTCTACAAAAACACAATGCAACTCCTTCCAACATTCTCTGTACTTCTCCATCAACACTCTCAGAGCAAAGATCGCATCTGTAGAGCTCTTTCCTGGCATGAAACCATACTGCTGATCACTAATCATCACGTCCCATCTTAACCTTGCTTCCACTACTCTTTCCCATAACTTCATGCTGTGACTGATCAGTTTTATCCCTCTGTAGTTAGTACAGCTCTGCACATCACCCTTATTCTTAAAAATCGGTAGCAAAACACTTTTTCTCCATTCCTCAGGCATCCTCTCACTTTCCAAGATTTCATTAAACAATCTGGTTAAAAACTCCACTGCCATTTCACCTAAACACCTCCATGCTTCCACAGGTATGTCATCTGGGCCAACAACCTTTACATTCTTCATTCTCTTCATAGCTATCCTTACTTCCTCCTTGCTAATCCATTGTACTTCATGATTCACTATCCCTACATCATCCAACCTTCTCTCCCTCTGATTCTCTTCATTTATCAACCCCTCAAAGTACTCTTTCCATCTCCTCAACACACTCTCCTCGCTTGTGAGTATGTTTCCCTCATTATCCTTTATCACCTTTACCTGCTGCACATCTTTCCGAGCTCAGTCCCTCTATCTAGCCAATCGGTACAGGTCCTTTTCTCCCTCCTTAGTGTCCAACCTTTCATACAACTCTTCATATGCCTTATCCTTAGCCTTCGCCACCTCTCTCTTTGCCATGCAGCTCATCTCCTTATACTCCTGTCTACTTTCTTCATCTCTCTGACAATCCCACTTCTTCTTTGCCAACCTCTTTCGCTGTATACTCTCCTGTTCTTCCTCATTCCACCACCATGTCTCCTTGTCGTCCTTCCTCTGTCCAGATGTGATACCAAGCACCTTTCTAGCCGTCTCCCTTACTAGCTCTGCTGTAGTTACCCAGCTATTTGGTAACTCTTCACTGCCACCCAGTGCCTGCCTTAACTCATCCCTGAACTCCACCTCACAATTACCCTTTTTCAATTTCCATCACTTGATCCTTGGTGCTGCCCTCACACACCTCCTCCTCTTCTTGATAACTAGTGTCATCCTACAAACCACTATCCTATGCTGCCTAATGACACTTTCTCCGGTCACCACTTTACAGTCTCCAATCTTCTTCAAACTGGCCCTCCTACATAAGATATAATCCACCTGTGTGCATCTTCCTCCACTCTTGTATGTCACCCTATGCTCCTCCCTCTTGTTAAAATACGTATTCACCACAGCCATGTCCATCCTTTTCATAAAATCCACTACCATCTGACCTTCTGCATTCCTTTGTTTAACACCGTACCTACCCATCACTTCTTCATTCCCTCTGTTCCCTTTACCAACATGCCCATTGAAATCTGCTCCAATCACCACTCTCTCACCCTTGGGTACAGTCATCATCACTTCATCCAATTCACTCCAAAATTTTTCTTTCTCATCCATTGCACACCCAGCTTGTGGAGCATACACACTAACAACATTCATCATTACACCATCAATTTCCAGCTTCATAAACATCACTCTATCTGACACTCTTTTCACCTCCAAAACACTCTCAGCATACTGTTCCTTCAGAATAACTCCTACGCCATTTCTCCTCCCATCCACACCATGATAAAACAATTTGAACCCACCTCCGATACACCTAGCCTTACTCCCCTTCCATCTGGTCTCTTGCACACACAATATACCAACCTTTCTTCTGTCCATCATATCAGCTAGCTTTCTTAATATACCAGTCATACTGCCAACTTTCAAAGTTCCGACCCTCACTACCACAGTCTTAGCCTTTCTCCTCTCCTCCTGCCTTCAGCCATGGCTTCCACCTCTTCTCCTTCTTCAGCCAACATAGCCCAATTTCTGCCAGCACCCTGTAGGCTAACAGTACTGGTGGTCATTGTTAACCTTGGCCTCAAACGATCCGGTATACATTTTTTTCTTGGTGACTGCATGAAATGTTTTGGTGAAGTTTTATGCCGGATATCCTTCCTGATGCAACCCTCCCCATTTATCTGGGCTTGTGACCGGCACAAAGAAATGCACTGGCTTGTGCATCCCCAGTGGCTGGGTTATTTTACTTCCTTGATGCTCTACTAAATTTGCTTTTGAATTCATACAGATAAACAGACATTTTTAGGTACTGACCTGGGCTAGCTAGTTGATTGTTTTTCTCTTCTCACAGCTTTCTTCAAGTCCTGGTATATAGCCCCCCTTCTTCTCCTAACATAATTCTAGTGTAAGTTTCCTAGCCCTGTCAAACCTGTTTTCTCACAGCTTTCTCCAAGCTCTGGCTCTTAGCCCCCACCCCTCGGTCTCCTAACATAATCTTATTGTAAGCTTCCCAGCCCATAAGTTTACTTATTCCTTCCCTGAGCTGCAGTGCCATCTTTAAATACTAAAAACCTCTATCTGACTACACTCTGTTTCTGTCTGTCCCATGGGCATCCCTCAGTAGAGTGCAAAACTGTAAGTACCATTTGTACTTATGATTACACTTACATATTGAATCAAAAAACCTGATGTAGAAAGGCACCATCTTTTGACTTAGTTTTTCTGCCATTGCTTCATTGGAATCCCCAGTAGTGTACTTGCTTTTACTATATTCCATTCTTTTTTAATTTGTACTCTACTAAGTTATAATTTGCTGCATGTCCCTTTCTAAAACCCCTGGCATAACTACATTATTTTCCTACTTCTCATTGAACTGCAGCTCCTCATTGGTGCATAAATAATAAAAACAAACAGAAAAGTAACATTCAAACCAAAATGATAAGCTGCCCTATTTCTGTAGTTGCTAACATTCTCACTGATTGTTTTCTGTTTGGAGACTGCTGCTCCTCCCTTCGGGCTCACTCCGTTCCCCTACCCTGCCCCCAAATTCTACCCACCCCCCACTACCTGTACTTTTATACATCCCCTGACTCCTCACCACCCAACACCTCTCCAATCACAATACACCTAAGGAAAACCCCACCCACCTGTAGATCTGCATCATGCCAAACATCCACCCCTCCTACAATACTCTACATAACATCTCTCCCTATAACTCCATTTGCCCTACTAATCTCTCCATCTTCTTTTACCTATCTCAGACTTTTTCCCAACCCTTGTCATACCTCTCACACATACTCCACTACATCTTACCATCAACCTCATTTTCCATCCTACTCATCCATCTCACATGAACTTTTTACCTCTAACCCAATCTATTTTTAAACCAAAACTGCTTCCATCCCAACCCCCAGTACTCCCGTCTTAAATGTGGTAGCAGAAAATCACTACTCTCACACAACCCAAGCTACCCTTGCCCAACACACTGACTCACTCTTCTACTCCATCACATCTCTCTTTACCTAGCCAGTGATATCCACCCCAACCCCGGACCCATCTCTAACATCAGTCTCACAAAACCCTCCACTCAACCCACAAACTCAAAGTCCATTCACCTTACAACACTTAATGCAAAGCCTAAAAAACAAAATCCCTAACCTCCATTGCTGGCTCTGCCATAACCACCTCGACATTACTGCCATTTCTGAAACCTGGCTGAAAACCTATATGAAAGATAGTGAAATCCTACCACCAGGTTTCCAAATCACTTGCAATTAATGAACCCACAAAAAAGGAGGTGGAGTACCAATAATCTACCCCACCTCCCATACCATAACTCCCTACTCCAATAAAATAGCAACCTTTGCCAATGCTGAAATTATGATAGGTTTACTAAAAATAAACAACCACAAGTCTGTATGTATTGGTGCCCTCTATATTCCCCCTGGTAATAATATCAAAACTCTTGAAAACATCCTGTCCTGGTTTTACTCCAGCATAAAAAATGAAACCTATATACCCGGTGATACCAACATCAACTGGAATACTATTAACTCTGAAGCCCCGTCTCACACAATCAACCTGTACAACTTCTCCCAACTAATACAGTTTCCAACCAGACCAAATAAAGATGGTGCTTCTGGTACCATCATTGACTGGATCCTAACAACTCACCCAAACCTTATCACCAAAGCTGGAACATTACCTGATCCTCTCAGCGATCACCTACCAGCCTTCGCCGACTGCCTCCCATCTCCACTGCATAAATAACACCACTACATCCAAACCCACAACCTCTCCTCTTTCAACCCTCTAACCTTTTCCGAATGCTTAAAACATACTGACTGGTCCCCTCTAAAAACCCTTCCTCTAGACAATGCCGTTTCCTACTTTAATCACTCATTCCTAACCCTTCTCAATCAGCAAGCCCCGCCTCGAACCAAATGCATCAAAACCAATCCCTGCCCATGGTTATCAAAAGATACTAAACTAGCCTTGCACCAAAGGGACAAAAATAGAAACAATATCAAAAACATAAAAACCCTAACATCCTCCTAGTGTATAAGCAACTACAAAACTGCTCAAAAAAACTAATAATTAAAGATTGCAAAGCCCACTACTCCAAACTCCAGTCCTTACACTCAACAAATCCCCAAAACTTTTTGGACTCCATCTCAGCCAAGCTGCATCTTGGCAGCAAAGAAAACCCCTGCCCAGACCCCAACCTTTCCAACCTTGAAACAGCCAGCCAGTTCAACTCATTCTTCATAGACTGCATAGCTAAACTATCAGCCTCCTTCCCACCCCCTCCTCCACCACCACCGCCATCCTGCCCCAACCACCACCCCAATCATCAATCTTCCTCCACATCCTTTGGCCTCAAGCCCATCCCTACAGCACTATAAAAAGACTTCTCCTCAAACTCAAACCCTGTCGCAATGCACCCAACAACCTTCCACCCATCTTCCTGAAACAATCTGCAGACAGCATTGCCTATCCCATCTCTATTCTTATAAATAGATCCATACTAGAATCATATGTCCCTTCTATCTGGTGCCATGCTTACATTATCCCCCTCCACAAATGTGGCAAACATACTGATATCACCAACTTCAAACCTATTGCCATCCTTCCCCCTCTTTCTAAAATACTAGAGAAAATAATACAAGCACAACTCATGGCACACCTAACACTAAACAATATCCTCTCTCCTACCCAACATGATTTGCGCCCTGGCCACAGCACTATGACTGCCCTTCTTTCCATTCTTGAAACCATAAACCTCAAATGTGACTCAGGCAAGTTCATATCCACACTATTCCTAGATCTTTGACACCATCTCACACACCCTACTTATATCCCAACTCTCCACCCTACACCTCTCTCCCACCACCATCGCCTGGTTTTCCAGCTACTTGTCCAACCACCAATTAGCTGTCCAATGGAAAACTTCAACCTCCCCCTTCCTTCCCACACCCACAGGTGTCCCACAAGGTTCTGTTCTTGGCCCTCTTCTCTTCAACCTATTCATTAACAACTTTCAGTAATCCATCCCAGACTCATCTATCATCCAATATGAAGATGACTCAGCAATCATCTGTTTATCCTTCTCCCCCTCCTATATTCTTGCAAAAACTCAATTAGCCTTCTCCAAAATATAAACCTGGATGCAGTCTAACTTTCTGGCACTAAATTCAAATAAAGCCAAGCTAATGTTTTTCCCCTACCAAAAACTCCATTGACAAATCCACATTCACCATACAGAGCCAAAACAACATCCTCCTTAAAATCTTTCCCAGCACCAAGCTTCTTGGCATCATTATTGATGAAGAACTAAAATTTGACACCCACATCCACTCCGCATTCAAGAAAACCCACCAAAAGTTAGGTCTCCTGTACAGGCACAACCACTTCCTAAGCCCTCTACCCGTCAAACTCTTGCATTCACCTTCCAACTCCTCTCCCTTATGTATGGTGCCTCTCTTTTGACCAATCTCCATCTTGGCCTTCAGTCCAAACTTGAATCCTGCTACCACAACATCTCCAACTTTGCAACCAATTCAAAAAACTCATCCCACCACTGCCACTCCCTCCTCACCCTCAACTGGCTTGAACTACCTAACTACCTCAGTTACCTACAACTCACCATTGCCCATAAGCTCATCTTTAAACCTGCCAACTGCCCAGCTCTCGCTACTTCCTTAAAACCTTAAATTCCCAACCACTCACTCCGATCCAAAAACCAAAATCTCCTACAGGTCCACAAACCTGCATGACCTCCTGGCCATCTACTGCTGTCCCACTCCTTAGCTAAACAGTAGAAGTCTCTCCCCACACACCTATGCAACCTACCTAACCATACACATTTCAAATCTCATCTTTCTTCCAAATGGGAATGTCCTTGCCACGCTCCAACTTAAACCCCTCCCCCCTCATTCCACCTTTCACTGACTCATCCAACTACCTCTACTATTACTTCAGCCCACACAAAACAATCATTCTCCTACAAAAAACTAATTTTCTCTTTAATATCTATTGTACTATACTCTCCAATCTCAATTATACTATTACCCTCCATGCATAATATTTTCCTAACCTATTAATGGCTAGTAGCTATATATTTTGAAATGTTAAACCTACAATTGAGTTTATAACTTATATGTAAATGTTGAAATTTCTGTATTGAATTATGTATTTTCATTTTTGTAACATTGTGACAAGCCAGTTGCAAATATCATGGAGCTTATCTGTAAATGCTTAATTGGCTGTATGAACTATGTCCTTTTGTAACATGTGAAACGTAACTTGCAATTATTGTGGACCTTTTCTCCCTGGGCCTCCACTGAAAACAGACTCTTCTTAGCCCAGTGGACTTCCCTGGTCATCAAACTTAAACAAATAAATAAATAAATATATACTACACATTCTGGCACACACCTGCCATTGTGGAGTGGTAGCTACGGACAATAGACTGCTGGTTCTGTGTAATTGGTCCAACATCTTGTTAGTATGCTGGCTGGGGATCCCCTCCTTGCACTTTTCTCAACTTCATGTAATGGCCATATCCTGCTGGGGCCATACCTCTCAGCTGTACAGATATGTCATGTTTATCCAGAGGCAGGACTCATATATCTGGTCAGTTTACTTTCACATTGTGGTTTACAAGCAGTTTTGTGGCTATTCATTCATGGGTTTGCAGTCGAGAGTAGTATGGGTGGGCACTGGAGTTTCAGACTTCACACACTCCGTGACATCCATGCTTCTACACCCCCTCTGTTATTCTCTCCTCCGAATAACATTATGTAAGCAATATCTTAGAGGTATCCCTATAGTTGGGCCTTTATCCCAGTAGTATTTATGGCCTGATCCACAGTCCTTGCAGTAGGACATGGAGAGGCATGCTACTGGCATTTGTCAACATGGCCTTGCATTTGTTTTCTGTTTACTGTGTTAGGTTTTTAGTTGGGACCCCCTGGTATTCCATACATTGGCACTATGGGTGAGGCATGGGTCTTTGCCAGAGAACTGTAGGCAATTTGAGAGTGGTGCAGGCCATCTGTTACTGCATTTCTACATAGGATTGTAGGGGGGGTGCACACCTGCAGATTTTAACATTTGAAATGACTGTACTTGTAGTTTGGTTACTCTGTTGGCTTCAATTTCATATTGTATTGTGACCTATCATGCAGACAGGAGGAATATCAGTAGAGTACACATGTTAGATTTTAATGGCATATATTTCCGTTTCAGACTTCTTACCCTTCAGAACTAGAATGTAACTGCCAGCCTTGTTGTAGTATGTTTGTCTTTGTCTGGTGGGGGCTGTTCACCATTGCCATCATTTGGAGGTCTTAGCCTGGCCTTTCTTCATGGTCATCTACACCTGTCCTGCTGGGTGAGGCTGGTGGTGGGTATGTGACCCTTGTAGACATTCGTGTGTGTGACCTATTGACACCCATAGTTCTTTGGGCCATCACATGTAGTGCAGTGGAGGTTGTCACCTTGTGTAGTGCTGCCTAGTATGTTGACACCAGTATTTGTTATGAATTTCCTGCTGTCCCATATAGCTATCTGCTGCTATCCCATTCAGCCACCCAATTCCCTTGCATGCTTGCATCCATATCATACATACAAGTATGAGAACATACTACTCCATTCAGTAATTGATAGGAAGGGTGACTTACCTTGTTGCTGGGCCAGTATTGAGGACAGTGCTTGAGGGTTGACTATGGCAGATGCACATAGTACACTCCTTATGTATGGTATTGCTCAGGTAGTGTCATGTTAGGCATCCCTTTTACTGTATGTGTGAGTCGGAGACAGGTATTAGTCCCTGGGTTCCTACAGTGTCAGTGTGTGTGCTATGCATTTTCTCTTTGTCAAGGCCTGTGCATAATGTGCACACCCCCTTCTGCCTACAGGGACAAGCTCAGGATGTTCCTCCTCCAAGTCCCTTTGTGCCTGTGCTGGCCTTGGCAATGGTGGGAGGCTGTGTGGCCCTGCCCCATGCTGTTCCTGCTGCAGCTGTTTCCACAAGATCATATTGTGTAGCATGACACATACTATGAACATTTGTGTACATGTAGCTGGGGAGTACTGCAAGGCTCCACCGGATATGCCAAGGCAGCAGAACCATGACTTGAGCATCCCAACACACATGCTCTACAATGATCCTGGTTTGTGCATGTGCCTCATTATGGTGTTTTTGTTCAGGTGTGTGTGCATTTTTGATGGGTGTCATCAGCCACAGTTCCAGTGCATAGCCAGCATCCCCCAATAGATGGCCATATGGGATGTCCCCCCTGGCAAATGTCTGATACAGCTGTGAGCAATGCCAGATGTGGGAGTTGTGATAGCTTCCAGGGCTGCCAGTACACACATTCATGATAATGCCCTGGGCATCACACACAACCTGGCAGTTGATGGAGGGGAAACCCTTGTGGTTTATGTAGACCCTGCCCAGCTCACCATGTGGTGCTTTGATGTGAATGTGCATGCAGTCTATAGCACCAACTACCTCAGGGTATTCTTCTATATGGTGGAAGAGATGCATACGTCTGGTCAGCACCTCATGGGTGGTGGGGAAATGTATGTGCTCACTAGCATGTTGTGTCATGGCATCTAGGAACTGGTGGAGTACCCTGGATGCTGATGCTTGTGAGACCCCCATGATATCCCCAGTTGGTCTTTGGAAGATACCTGTGCCTAGTATTCTTAAGCCTAGACATACCTTGGTATCCACTGGGATGGGTTCCCCTCTATTAGTTGTGTGTGTGAGTCATGACCAGCACAGCTCAACGATTTGCTGTAGAATGTCCCTGTTCACCCCATAGGGCTCTACTATCTCCAGCTCATGTAGGCTCTGGTAGGTTACCCTGGGTCTGTACACTCTTCTCCTCCTCACTGTGGGTTGGTTGTCAGCATTCTCCTCCTCACCACCCTCAGTCTCTAGTACATATTGAGTGAGTAAAGCAGCAGCAGCCTCTAACATTTTTAGTTAGTTTTACCAGTTAAAAATCCTCTGTCTGTGTACACTGATGGTGTAGAGTTTGTGGGAAAAGCAGTCTGTAGGGTGTTTGCATAGTTTATATTAGTGTGCTGGGCTGCTGCATGTGTAATTGGCTGATCCTGATACATTCCACCTGCCAGCTATGCTAGTTCTCCTTGATTGCCTTCCTAGTGCTGTTTCCCATTCCCAGTTCCTCCCTATGTAAGCCCTGAGGTGTGCCGTGCATACCCAGTGCTGAAATGTAAACAGTGCTGCCATTTCCTCCTTTTTTTTTTTGTTTAAATCCCGGTGCATGGCGTGCACACCCATTTGGGCTATATACACAGTGCTCAGGCACATCTGACACATCCCCTTCCTTAGCTGTGCTTAGCTAAGGGCAAACATGGGCCACAGAGCTCCAATGATCTTACAGAAAACATGACACACCCCCTTATGAAATCATTCAGCTCTTACACTTGCACTGTTGTATTGCTGCACCTACACGGTTAGGTACAAGCTGGCACTTTGAAGAAATCTGTGATTCAGTATAACTCCCCTCATTTGCATACCCCAGTGTGTAGGTCATTATTTACTGCACTTAAACAGACTCTTTCCCCTTGACAACCAGTGCTCCCTGGTATTGTTTACATTCTGCATGCCATTGATTATAATGGAAAAATGCAGTATTAACTTAAAATAGTCTTTTCTCATTTTTTTTTCCTTCGGCACGATCCCATTCGTGCGCTGCTGCCCTAAGCTTAAACGGCATAGATCAGCCAAAAAAAAAGTTTAATTAAAAAAAAAAACTGTTTTTAATGCCAATGGTGTTATATTTGGCCATTGGCATGTGTGTTTGACTGTAATACATACTTTCCATGAGCTGTCCTGCCTCAGTTTGTTCAGATGCAGAAATGTATTCAGTTACTAACTGAATACATTTCTGCTCTGACACTGTTCCTGCATGGAGTCCAGGTAGCTTTGTGGATCACAAAATCTCCTCATTTGCATGTTTTTTACCATATTGCATATGGCAGCAATATATTTTATCAAAATAATGTGAAACAAGTTGAATATTTCAATATAGAGACCACAGAAAGTAGAGCAATATCAGGAAAGTATTCTGGAGTCCAGTGTTAGTCTAGGAAATAAATATGGAAAAAGTTAGTTGGGGTTGAATAATTATATACACATTTACTAGGTATTTATTGTATTGTGTTTTAATGAGGGTTATAAAGACATCACTGTAAAGAGTAACATGTAGATACAGTAGATTTGATTAGTTATGTGACATGACCTGTCTTATTACAGTTACATGTAAATTTCTTTTGCAGAAATTTTTTGAGTTGGCGTCAGAAGTTTGAGTTTTCTGACAATATAAATTCATTTTCAGAGAGGGATTTCCATACTTTGGGCAAGACAGTGAAGTTTAGAAGTGGGAATTTGGAATGTGTAGGTCCTGCTTTAGCATGGTTCTGAGGTTGCAGTGTTGGAGTGGTTGCAAACAGATTCATGGTGAGTGGTGATGGGGTGTCTTGGTAAAGCAGTTAGAACAGTAGGGAGCCTAAGAGTACATTTGATTCGATGCATATGCCAGTAATTCATTATGATATATGAAGAACTATGATAGATATTCAATTGAAGTAAATGCAATTATTGCACAACACTGGCACATTTTAACTGCATCAGAGGATATTCATAAGTTGATACCTATAGCACCCACTTTTAGCTATAGAAAGACATGCGATTTAAAGAACTTATTACATTACAAAGAAATGGACACACACAGAAATGTCAGAAATAGCTCCCATTTGGGAACATTTACTTGTTATAAATGCACCTTTTGTAAATACATTTTAAAGTGGAAGTGCTTTAAGCATGCAGTATCTGATGGAGTATTCTCAGTAAAGAATTATTATGACTGTGATTCACAGTATCTAGTATATTTAACACAATCTCAAGCTTGTATTTATTTTTAGATAGGCAAGACCAATCAGACATTAAAAGAACATATCGGTAATAATTTGTAGGACATTAGGAGAAAAGTACAGCCTAATGCTTTATACAAACATATTTCAAGTAATGATCCAATGCATTTTTTTTTAAATTTATGGCATTAGAACTTACTATTCACAATAGTAGAGGAGGTGATATTAATTTAAAGATGGAAACTGCTGAATATAATTTGACAAACCTATTTCATGCTGATCATTTCCCAGGTTTAAACGAACATAGCTCATTGAAACCAATTTTAAAAATGTAGCTTATGTCCTTAAATGCTAAATGGGTCATTTGATTGACATGTGCTTTTATCCAATGAAAGTAATGCATTAATATATGTGATTGATTTAAGGTGTTTTATACAACTTGTTCTTATTTAATTTATTTTGTACCTGATGAAGCTTTGAGTGAAAGATTTTTAGCTTGTGACAGATTTAAACTTGTTTTTTTCTTACCTGGTGACTTGGGTGTTCTAGCTGTATGGATTTTATTTATTGCAATGAGCTTAGGCTGCCTCTCTCTCCCTAAGATGGGTGCAATGTCATCATCTGCTCACTCCAGTCCTTTTCCTTTGGCCCCTCTGGCACTCTTGCAGCTAATCAAACACAGGTCATCCTGTGTGTAGTAAGGGATTTATCTGTCTGTTACACAGGCCTTCAGAATTTTTTGTCCCTATTAATAGCACACTGGAATTTTCAAACCAGTTTCTTCCTTCAGTATATTATGATGTGCATGCCAATGCTGTAGATATGAAAACTTCATTTTAAGTTGGAATGTAGTGTATACTTTCCATAGTCAGCCAAAGGACATAGCTTCCAGCTTTGTATTATTATGCTTATTAAGATAAAACAAACACTTTCCTAACAAGTCCAATTAAAACAAGTTCCTTGAGGCACACATACTGAAAATACATCTTGCTAATCAAAGACTTTCTGTGAAAGAAGCAGTGGTCAGAAGTGTAATTTTCTTTCAGCTCCAGTGGTCTTGGAGTTAGTTGCGAAAATGTGCATCCTTCTCCATAGGTAATCTTTGGGCTACAATTCACAAAGAAAAAGTGAGTGATATGTTTATTCTGCATAGTATTTGTTCACAACTTGGGGTCAATGATGACTGGCAGATATCATGAGTTGATAGTAAGTATGTATTTATTAAATTATCCTGAATGAATTGCTGCTATATTTCTTTCTGCATAATGTGTTTTGATAATGATCCATATTATATATTCTGTATATATATGCAGTATGTAGTGAACCAGCAGTATATTGTACTCATATGCCACATTACCTTTGTTGTTTCTGTGGTCATTATATCCCTGTAAGAGCACTGTATTAATGTACCTCTTAATGAAATACAAACCCTGGAAGCATTCTATGTGTGTTATTCATACACAACAGTCTACTCCTTGTAGCACCATGGTGGAGGGTTGTACCTCTTAACCTTTTAGTGCAAAAAATTTGGACAAGGCCAAACATAAAATGGAAAACAAAGGCCCAAAAATAGGGATAGATTTTAAATATTGCTGTTATAAACTTAGAAAGTTGGTAGAATAACAGGTTATGCATTAGCATGCACTTTCTGAAGGATATGAAGTTTGTAAATCAAATGCCTGCCATTTAGTGACTTCAGTCCTCTATGCATTTCCAGAAAAGCACATTTTTTGATGCACAGACTAAAAATATAAGGTAAAAATCTGGACTCTTGAGAGATATGTGGAGGGGGGCTGGCCCATTAATCCACTAATTTTAATTTCCTATTCTTTCTCTTTTCAATCTGAGTATCATGTACATTACACCTGACATGTGGACACTAAATCCTAGGTCTAGGACTTACAACCAAACAATTATGTTTTGGCTAATTCAAATGGGAAAAAATAAACACACCATTTATTAAGTATTAAGGACAATTTAATGAAGCTAATACAGCCATTCACCTATCTAACTAACAGTTGCAATTCCTTCTAAGTATAAATCTCACCAGAACTTTAACCTTACCTAAGAATTCTTAAATGCTACCATAATTTTTGATTCCACAACTTCTAAAGGAATGTTAGTCTATTTATCTAGAACTCTCCCCATGAAAATGTTTCTGTCTGTCACTATCCCTGTGACTTTAAGGTGTTGCCCATTTGTCTTGGACATCTCCTTTTCCCAAAGATGCTGACATCCTGAACTTTCTTACCTCTTTTGAATTTGCTTCATCTGTCATTTCCATTGTATTCCTCATTACATGCCAGATATATAATATTTGTCTTTTATACAGCTTTATGTAAGGTTCATGCAATGTTTTTGACCTTCTTTACATAGCCTCAACTCTAAAAGTATATTTATAATGGTGGGATTTCCAGATGTGTACACAGAATTGCATATGTTGTGCTGTTGTGCTCATTAAGATTGTCTTAGCAAATACTGCTGATATACAGGAAGAATTCTTCACACATTTGCTATCAAACTTTAATCTGTTAAAATTAATCTGATGTCCACATTCTTGGTTAGGGGAGTAGCCTGAAGAGTAGTAAGAGTAATGGAATTTGTGCAACTTATATCAGACACTGTTTAGATTATTTGTTTATTTGGAATATTACAGCACAACAAGCAGTGAAACATTATATTTAATAGCTAATTTTAGAAGCAAATTTCTAGGAAAGCTTTGAATGTTGTCATTTAACATAAGAAGAACATTTAAGTGCTGGGCCTTGTCGTTTCCATGCTCTGCCTAATGAACAGGTAAATACATTGTTATTTAGAATGATGCCATAAATTAGACAGTCTTATAGGACAGAGAGATAGCTTCCCCAAATGTAACACAGAACGTGATCTTCTATACAGCATTCTGAGCGCTATGGCCTAATGTACTTAAGGGCTATTAACCACCATGTGTGGAGCAGATAGTGCATCAAAAATAAATGGCTCTCTAAACTACTGCTGATATTGCACAATCCAAATTGCTTTGCTTGCTGTTTCTAAAAAAATACTGCATAAAGCTAAGGGCTTTATTCTTAACAGACATTATAAGACAAAAATCATTTTGTATTACATTACAAATGGAAGTATGTATATATGGTTTATAAGAAGCACAGCTGAGAAGAAACACAAGTCATATTAAAAAAAAAAAATAAGAACAGTTTCCATGGAGTCAAAGGCTGGTTCCTATAAAGCAATAAAATAAAAATAAAAAAAATGCCAGTTTTTAACAGTATGTATGTCATATGGGTCAGTACACCAAACATGAAGTTTAAATTAAAAAATGCAAGATATAACAACAAAAGCATGTATCTATTCTTTAAGAACTACTGAGATTCATCAAGACAGCTAATGGACAGTTAACGGCCCACACTAATTAAGAAGTGTGTTCGCCAGAATTATAAAAGTACCTTAAAACTAACGATCGCAATGAGGTACTGGACTGAAGTAACTTTTGTCAAGATAATGTAGCAGCACTAAATAGACGTATATGATGATATGATGCAGAAGAGAAAAAAAGAGACAGGCCCAGACTAAAGAGACCCACGGAGTGGGTAGGGGAATCTTAGTGTGGCATTTCAGGAGACACAGCAAGGAATAAACAGTTAAAGCACAAGTTGTGTATTAAAAATAAACAGATGATCTCACCTACTGACAAATGTTGTATCACTGTAGCTTTTTTATGAAACTGCACCATACAGAGTAGGGTGGCAAGTCACCTGTCACAGATAAGTTAGGTTGTTAACCCAAATGGTTTGAATCGTCTTGAAAATTCATTCAGAGACAAAGTGCTACAGTCAGACTACAAAAATAAAGAAAGACCCCGGGATTCATGAAGCTCGGCGCAAGGCCGGCGTAAGGCCTGCGCCGGCGGTGCATGGAATATCCGGCGCAGTAGCGCCATATACATATTAATGAGAGTGCACCGGAATCACAGACACGTGCGTAGTGTACGTGAGCGAGCCCAGGTAGGATGCGTCTGGAGGCGTGTCTAAGCCGGCAGGAGGTGAGCAACCTAATGTGCTGACAGCCACGGTCCGCCCACAATAGTAATGGCAGCAGCCAGGTCCCGTGCAGAATGAAACGCACGTACAGTACGCAACATAGTCCCCGTTCCAAATCAATGGAGAAGCAAATAGAAGCCACCAAGGCATAAGTGTACCCGTTCAAGGAGCAAAGGATACGCATAAGACCGCCGTCCCGCAATGTACTGTCAGTGTTTACACCCAGAGAAGGTGTACAGCCGCATGTCAGCGCGCCGCACCGACATAGGAGCAGCGACTAAGGTCACCACCTGTCCCACTGTGTGTGGGGCAGTCTCTCCATGGACAGTTGTGTCCCGAAAAAACGTATTAGAAATGGCTGATGTGCTACGAATGTAGGACACAATGATATCCCGTATGTAATGTAATGGTAGCATGAATTGGTCATTTCTGTAACAGAAATACCGAAATGACACAATAAACAGAATAAGCAAGGAAATTGCCACAATAATAAGCAAATTATTTAGGCAAACAAGTGAATTTCTATGCTATATAGTGACCGTTGGTATGTGTCGGCCTGTAAAGGCAGATGTGAGTCCCGGAAATATCCCAGATCGGAAAATGGAAAAGGTGGAAACCCCAGCAGCGACATGGGCATGGTCACCAGGGTTACCTGCTGTCCCAAAGTGCCATGGACAGTCCCTGATTGGACAATCGTGTCCCTGCAACAATCGTTAAAATGGAAAATGACCTGCGATCCCCTGCCACGCAAATTCCCGCAATATACATGTAAATAGTAGCATAAAACATATACATTACGGTATGGAACACAGACATGGCATAAGAAAATAAATAAGGAACCCAAACGCTAACAGAATAGGCTCATAGTATGGCAAACAAGTGAAGTTCTGTCTACTGCACTAGCCCTGGGTATGTGTAGTCCTGCAAATATCGAAGTGTCCACATAACATGCCCCACCATGGGCATTGGAAAAGGTGCCAACCATAATGGTCACAAGCAGTAGTGACAGTACATAGCCGGGTAGCTGTGCCGACATAACAACAGTAAGGAAGCAAGATACCCCAAACACAGGCAAACATGTGCATAGCAACATATCCCAGACCCAGCAACATCTTTGTTGCATACACCGGATGGTGTATGATGAAGTGTAATATCCAGAAGCAGAACACATGCATTCGGATGTACTACACAATAGCCTCATTGTACATGTCAGTCACACCCATGTATACCCCTGCACCCAAACCTGCTAGCATCCATGTGCAGCTATACAACCACACACAATGTGCATACCTGAACTGTGGTAAGATGTTTGTGTTAGGCAATGCCACGCTGGCAAATCATTACCCCACATGTCAGCAACCCACCGCAGGTACAGATATGTAAATGGCTGCATGTGAATGTGTCAGCAGAATGTGTACATCCGGCATGTAGTATGTACCCGTCCAAACCATCTAGGTTTGCATACGACACGGTGCACATAACTGTACACATGTGGACAAGTCGGTCGGTGGACCACCGCATCGACGATCATCTCTGCAGTGAAGTCGATCACATATAGCGGAACAGGTGCCTAACACACAGGACATCCTAACAGGGTGCTACAGGCAAAGAAGGGGAAACTGGGACATCACATGTGGATATGAGCGTGGCTGGACGGACAAATACACACGGTCAAGGTAAAGGATGGAACAACATGCATATGGCTGGATGGATGTTGTTCGTAAATATATAGAAACACATATGAAGTTCCAGTTTACACTCGAAATACTATATAATGTATTGAATTGTACCGCATAATATGGCAGCAGAACTAAGCCTGCATGTAATTGGTGAAGCTAAGCTGTACTGTGATGGAATTCTGAACCTGGCAGTAAGCAGGACAGCAGGCTCATGTCTGTCATCATTAATTATTTGCTGGGTTACAGAACAATAAATGTATGTACATGCATAACAGCACTCCTTCCCCAGAGGAGGATGGCCTTGTGAGCTCAATGGAAGATAGCAGTACAACTCCCTACCAGACAGACAAAGCAACGTATCAAGAAATTAACTGTCCACTGTATCGTAACAGTCTAGGGTCCTTGAAACAGCTACAATCACAAAAGGATACTGTAATGTACAAGGTGCCTTGCAAGCCTGTGTTATTCCCATGAGAAAACAATTTAAAAGCACGAGCCCAGCACCCACGTATGTATAGACTATTGCGGACCATAGTGATGGAAATGCCCTGTGACCGACCACGTCAGTAAGTTGGGCAAATGCTGATTGTAAACACTATATAACAAAACTGCTTACTGTATAGAGTCAGACAAAACCCCCATACTTGGACTGTACATTATTTAGCCTGCCTGTGTACACTACTAAAACTGTCCGAACCCGAGCCTCCTGTGTTATCGGCTGTCACTTAGAAAAGTCTACTGATAACTACAGTCTGGTTGTAACAACTTATTTCACATCGTGATCCTTGTAATCCGGAATTCCCTTGGTAAGCTACAGGTCAGAGTGCATGGCTGGTTAGACATGTACGCCAGAGAATATGCATAAATGGTTCTTCTTGAATGAAAAGACCTCCGACTGAATTGTTGTGTGTAAAGAGGCTGTTTACTGTCTGATCTGTGGCTGAAAAGCGGAAAACTGGATCCCAAGAAGAAAACGTGCAGCCTTAAACAGGAGGCCCAGGTAAGGAGTGTCTGCCTTTTTGTGTCTATTGTAGATCAGGGACCAGACTACATTGTGTTTCTGTTAACAGTAGTGATATCGGGTCGAAGACCTACCCACATACTGTTAAATCTGAACATAGGTCAGGGAACACACAGCAGAGTAAATAGTGAATGTAGACACTACAGTGGATACAGGGAAGGAGACACACGTGTTATGACAGAAGGGTACGTAGCAGTCGTGTAGAGGATATGGGAGATTATTGAAGCAACAGATCATGTGATCCGCATTTGACGGGTGACGTGAAGAATATGCAATCGCAGAGAGCACATAATGTGAGTTACGCAGCAAAATGGGGTAATAAATATGACATTGATGGTATATTAGGCAACATACCGTTACTGAAACATTGTAATCGCTGAAAATCCGATGCATATGTTCCAAGGTAAACACCTGTTCCACCCTGAGAGGGATATGCCCTCTCTGGCCAGCCGTGTCCTGTAAATAAACCGAACACATGTCAAATGTCCTGATATCTCAGGACAAACATTTCCCAGATATATATCAAAATGGTAGCATAAAAGAGTACCCACTGCCCACAAGGACACAGTCCGACAAGCTCTACACTTTACATATGCACAGTGGTGTCCATTGTAGGACCCAAAAATTGTGGAAAGAATCGAATAATGTGTTATTCCAACGCCTACCTGAACTCATTGTCGTCACAGGTACACATATGCACCGCAAGCGTGTTTAATGTTGCTGATAGCTGTCCATGTAATGCAGCACAGATGCACAGAAATACCCAGGGTACCGGGTCCATAGAACTGCATCCACATCACACTCCGCACATGACGGATGTGTAATGGGTACTGTCAATTGTTGCAGTCAAGGGATTCTGGGTATGTAGACTCTGTGCTCGGTGTTGTTTCGCAGGCAATCCTTTCTCCGCCCGTGGGAGGGATGTGTGCGATCACCTGCCTCAGTCTCCGCTAATAATGCAAACCATACTCCGGAGAATGCTAAATGTAGGTGTGGAATGTGTACAGCCCCATAGTACTGTCCAGTAGGCAATTGTCATGGATGGACACCCGTATGGCCAGAATGGCACCCACAACTGCAAACCCGGGTAAATGACATAGCCGCGGGAAGGCATAACACAGGAAATACACATAGGGACTACAGTTGACATTCCACATACAAAGCAGGACCGTCCTGCCAACACCGGCGTACACAGCACTCAATCTGCCAGCAACAGACTGAGGAGCACCCGCTACCGTACAGCATAACAGATGTGCGACCTGTGGAACACATACTAATGGCACACACACAACGTCAAGTAGGATATGTAAACTATGGCTTTCCCACCTATGAAGACAACATGGTTAAATGAATGCATAGGTAAGCAACATGTTCTGGTGGTGTTATAGTGGAAATACAGTGACGGATATGTCCCATTGGGACGTCTGCGGTTTAAATTGAGCATTTGCTAACCAGCATCTTTGGATGTATGTAATTTGTCCACAGTAGTAAATCACCTGGTTATGTAGCACCATGTGGAATGGGTAGTCCAACAGACATCCGCGATTTCTGAACACACAGTATCAGTGAAACCCACTGCTCACAAGGACACAGTCCGACAAGCTCTACACTTTACATATGCACAGTGGTGTCCAATGTAGGACCCAAAATTTGTCTAAAGACAGGAATGCCGCCTTCTTTCAACACTTAAGTGAACTCATTGTCGTCACAGGTACACATATGCACCTCAAGCCTGTTTAATGTTGCTGATAGCTGTCCATGTAATGCAGCACAGATGCACTGAAATACCCAGGGTACCGGTCCATAGCACTGCATCCACATCACACATCCGCACATGACGGATGTGTAATGGGTACTGTCAATTGTTGCGGTCAAGGGATTCTGGGTATGTAGACTCTGTGCTCGGTGTTGTTTCGGAGGCAATCCTTCCTCCCGCCCTGTGGGAGGGATGTGTGCGTAGCACCTGGCTTACTCTCCGCTAATAATGCAAACCATACTCCGGAGAATGCTAAATGTAGGTGTGGAATGTGTACAGCCCTATACTAGTGTCCAGTAGGCAATTGTCATGGATGGACACCCGTATGGCCAGGATGGCACCCACAACTGCAAACCCGGTAAATGACATAGCCGCGGTAAGGCATGACACAGGAAATACACATAGGGACCACAGTTGACATTCCACATACAGAGCCGGACTCGTGCCAACACCGGCAAGACAGCACTCAGTCTGCCAGCAACAGACTGAGGAGCACCCGCCACCGTACAGCGGAACAGATGTACGACCTGTGGAACACATACTAATGGCACACACACAACGTCAAGTAGGATATGTAAGCTATGGCATTCCCACCTATGAAGACAACATGGTTAAATGAATGCATAGGTAAGCAACATGTTCCCGTGGTGTTATATTGGAAATACAGTGACGGATATGTCCCATTGGGATGTCTGCGGTTTATATGAAGCAGTCGGTAACCAGCATCTTTGGATGTATGTCAATTGTTCACAGTACTAAATCAGCTGGTTATGTAGCACCATGTGGAATGGGTAGTCAAACAGACATCCGCGATTCCTGAACACACAGTATCAGTGAAATGCAATGCTCACAAGGACACAGTCCGACAAGCTCTACACTTTACATATGCACAGTGGTGTCCATTGTAGGACCCAAAAATTTGTCTAAAGACAGCTCTTCCGCCTTATTTAATCACCTAACGGAACTCATTGTAGTCACAGGTACACATATGCACCGCAAGCGTGTTTAATGTTGCTGATAGCTCTCCATGTAATGCAGCACAGATGCACAGAAATACCCAGGGTACCGGGTCCATAGGACTGCATCCACATCACACTTCCGCACAGATGACGGATGTGTAATGGGTACTGGCAATTGTTGCGGTCAAGGGATTCTGGGTATGTAGACTCTGTGCTCGGTGTTGTTTCGCAGGCAATCCTTCTTCCCGCCCTGTGGGAGGGATGTGTGCGTAGCACCTGCCTTACTCTCCGCTAATAATGCAAACCATACTCCGGAGAATGCTAAATGTAGGTGTGGAATGTGTACAGCCCTATACTAGTGTCCAGTAGGCAATTGTCATGGATGGACACCCGTATGGCCAGGATGGCACCCACAACTGCAAACCCGGGTAAATGACATAGCCGCGGTAAGGCATGACACAGGAAATACACATAGGGACCACAGTTGACATTCCACATACAGAGCCGGACTCGTGCCAACACCGGGCGTACAGCACTCAGTCTGCCAGCAACAGACTGAGGAGCACCCGCTACCGTACAGCGGAACAGATGTGCGACCTGTGGAACACATACTAATGGCACACACACAACGCCACGAGGATGTGTAAACTATGGCATTCCCACCTAAGAAGACAACATGGTTACATGAATGCATAGGTAAGCAACATGTTCCGTGGTGTTATATTGGAAATATAGTGACGGATATGTCCCATTGGGATGTCTGAGGTTTATATGAAGCAGTTGGTAACCAGCATCTTTGGATGTATGTCATTTGTTCACAGTACTAACTCAGCCGGTTATGTAGCACCATGTGGAATGGGTAGTCAAACAGACATCCGCGATTGGGGAACATACACCAGCAGTGAAAAGCACTGGGCAGGTGGACACAGTCCAGCAACATCTAACTTGACATATGCACATTGGTGTCCATTGTAGGACCCAAAAATTCTGTTCAGAGAATGCCTGCTAGCTTCCCGCATTACTCATGTGATCTAATTGTCGTCACCACGTCACAGGTACACATAGGCACGCAAGCGTGTTCAATGTTGATGATAGCTGTCCATGAACTGCAGCACACATGCACAGAAATACCCAGGGTATCGGGTCCATTCAGCTGCGTCCACATCACACTGCAGCACACATGAAGGATGTGTAATGGGTACTGTCCACTGTTGCAGTCAAGGGAGTCTGGGTATGTAGAATCTGGCCTCGGTGTTGTTTCGCAGGCAATCCTTTGTCCCGCCCTGTGGGAGGGACGTGTGCATAGCACATGCGTCACTCTCCGCTAATAATGCACACCATACTCCGGGGAATGCAAAATGCAGGTGTGAAATGTGTACAGCCCTATACCAGTGTATAGTAGGCAATTCACATGGATGGACAAGCGTATGACTAAGATGGCACACATAAATGCAAACCCGGTGGAATTACACTGCCGTAGTAAGGCATTACACAAGTCATACACATAGGGACTACAGTTGACATTCCCCATACAAGAAACACAGACAACCAGCCGATGAAGTCCAAAGCAAAGACGAGGTACTGTAGGGACCGTCAGTGACCAACCAGAGCACACCAGGAATTAAAGGCAGTCACCATAGTCTATTGGAGCCCACTTCTGCCTGCTTCATAAGCAGACTTATTCAGACTACATACAATGCAGTCCAACCTACTACATTTACAAGCATTAATTGGTTGGTACATTAGATGTGCTAGGTACTAATTACATGCCTTAAAGGCAGACAAGCGAACAAACCTTACTTGGGTTACACATCCCACACAGTGAGGACAGCAGACATTGCTTCGAAAGGTACAGTCTTCATCGGAAAATGGAAATATATGTACATATATGAAACATGAACCAACATAAAATGTTTTCCAAATGTCTGACTGTGTAAGCTACATATATATGTCCTACGGATTGTGCCAATATATTAACAGAACTGCAGACACCTAGTAATATGAATGAACCATAATATGTACACATAAACCGTATGAATATGACTACTGTAAAATAGACCAACGAAATGTAAAGATTCACAATGTGCTAATGTAACATTCATTTAGAAGGTTACTTAAATAAATCAATCCAGACATCCATGTGTAAATACTAACAGAAGGCCAGCGAGGTGCTTGCCCTCACATGTACTGGGATGTCGTTCCACAGCATAGTGAGTGTCTGGGTGATGAATCCGTCCCAACAACACGTTCGATTAATGACAGTGTCAAGGTGTACGCCAGCTGCCCTTGTGGTTCTGAGGGATCTACCTTATTTACGTGAAGCATAGTCATCAGATCTGTTCGACCAAGCCGTGCATGCCAGGCACGGGTCACCTCTGGGCAAGTGGTATGCAACTGTATACAGCTGGAATCCTTTCAGTCGGTCAGTATAACACATATACCTGAGACCCTGCATCCGTTTGTCGAAGAAGTGTTGGTGCCTTTCCAGCTGCTGCAGGTGTTGGGTCAGATACATTCTGAACGGGGCATTGTACCCAATCATAGGTCTATTGAGTGATGAGTACAAGGGGACAATGACCTCCCCTGATCTAGATGTGAATCCCTTCATGATGATGTGGGCAATGTGGAAGGTCTACCCAACTATGTTAGCAACATGTGTGTCTAACGAACGGTTAACAACAACACCTGTCCCCAGATCACTGGTAACCCCCTCCGTGTTCAGTGGACTGCCACCTATATGGTAGCTCTGGGTAACCTTGTTCATCCCGAAGGGTATGCCTATGCATTTCCTGGCATTTAGCTGTAGGACATGTCTCTGGTACCACTTATCCACATCTGTGAGGCACTCCTGAAGGATATCTGTGTCAGATGTGTGTCTGACTTTGGCATCCGGTTTGCAGTCGTATGCAAACATTGTCACCCATAACCCCCCTGTGTGCGTGTACATTGGAAACGTAGATGCTGGAAATAGTGGACCCTGGACTGAGCCCCATGGGACACCACCTGTGACTGGCTGTGAGTATGACATGGCGCCAGCAACTATGGCCATGTGTGTTCTGTGACCTAGCCCGCTTGCAACCCATATGGCGATGTATGGATTTACATTCAAGATGACGGGTTTATCAAGTATACCCGAGGGGGGTATTGTGTCGACGGCCTCTGCCGGGTTGAGGTAGGCTGTATGGACTGCTGTACCCTCAGCAATGGCCTTGGTGACTGATTCTACAAAGTGAAACACGTGTAAAGGGCATGATCTGACTATGACCAAGCTAAACTGGGTTGTATCCAAAGTATGCGGGTCCCCTATGTCCTTATCTATGTGTCCCATTATGATCCATCTCCATGGCTTTGCAGATAAGGCTTGTCAAACTAATGGTATGGTAATACCCAGGGTCAGTGGAGGCACCATCTATGTGGAGTGTGACTACAGTCGCCCTGTGCTACTACTCAGGCACGTATCCTGAGGTGAGGCTAGGATTACACAGCTGTCCGAAGTGTGGGTTAAATTCCCCATAGAGTTCCTGGAGTGCACAGCTGGGACACCATGTGGACCCATGGATGTTGTGTTGACTGCCTTGGGGCTGGATGTGGGTAATGCTGGACATACCAACGGCAGACGTGCCCGTTCGAGTCCGAGGCCCAAGGGACCACACACATAGCCGGCCTTAGGCATAGGCCAAGTAGGTAGCCGTCTAGGTGTTGCTCTACTCGGGGCACCTTTCCAGACTCTATTTGGTGTAGGTAGACCAGGAGGAGTAGCGGGTGACGTATCGGTGGCAACCTCTGCCTAGGTCACCACTTACCCTAAGGCCACTCTTCCCGTGGGTAATACAGCAGTACCCACACCCAGACGCGGGTCATCGCTAGGGTCATTGCTAGTATGGCACATCATCTACGTAAGGAAGGAAACCATATATCCCCAGACATAATGGCACAGCATAATGCCTGTTCGCCGCCAAAGGCAGACATACGCCACCCGCCGGTGCGGACGTACTGCGCGAGATGTCCGTTAACAATGCCGACAATGTGTCGCTTTGTGAAACAAACTCCAAAGAGACATTCAATAATAGACAACGACGGACAACCCGATGTCCTCGTGTCTGAGCTGTTCAACCTGCTACGCCATGTTAAATGTGTGTAGCACAGCAGAACCGGGCCAAACAAAGCAACGGACATGTCTGTGGCTCAGTGAAAGTCGTCACGCAATGTTAAACCCTTGTAATATTGCGACACAGGCCATACATACGGAGGGTTAGTAATGGAAGTAGGTTAGTTCGATCAGACCGTGTGCAATTAGTATAACGAGATCTACAACGGATACACCGCCAATCGCACACGGTTAAGACTAATTGGGGGGGGCCGTGACATGGTACCATGGACACGGACAAAACGTGCCCATGTGACTCATCTAACATTCGTACAGGGTCAGGGCGGTCCCGTGCAGTGGGCAACCAAGACCAAACCCAAAGCACCACAGCAACACCTTGACAATCAAGGCCTGTATGCATATGGGATATAAGCAGCTGTCATCTGAACAGCCCTATGGTGACGACATATGCATCCTGGGCCATGAGCGAGGGGAATTAGGAATGTTCAACATGCAGTACCGCACCTTTCCCAGCAGGAGAATGGATGCCTGTGACGTGCGTGTGTGCGGGGGGGGTGATATGTAAATGTACATAGGTACCACGGGTATGCATATTAATGACAACGAACAGCTAACGTGCACTGGTCACAGTAAGAGTCAAACGTGACTGCAGTCACGTTGGAATTATGACTATAGAACATATAGATGTGCACGTGTACGTAAAGCGCCCATGCTGCAAAGACTGTTACATATATAAAGCTGTAAGTGCTTCCTGCACACGTCCGTCAACGGATCAGACATATGTTACCTGAATAGTCACAAGTAACGCAAAACACGTAACCACACAGACACTGTAAACATATATAAACGGACTACGGATATGCATGTGCGCGTGCGCGTAACCCACAATCCGGACATGCGAGTGTGCGTGTGTGTGTGATCCAGTGGAACCAGGGAAGGTTACGGATGTCTCCTCCACACGTTTACATTCATAATTGTAAAATATATGCTTAAATAGTACCTATTGATTCCATGCTTTGTTATCGTAATGCTACTATTATACACATCGATATACAATAACCTGATCAACACACTACATTCTAAGGTGCACTCTCACCAATTATCAACTATGTGTCCGGATACTGATTGTATTTACCAATATTGTAGATATATTAACACATTGTTGCCGTATTATTGTTTCCATGAAGTAAGGCATGCAACACTGATATGTATATGTCACGTTATAATCAAGACTTGGAGCACTGTCCACCTAACTATGAGCAGGTTTATTGATTATTTCGCTTTAAACCGACTCTGAAGGAAGTGAATTAGGGACGGCTATGTCATGACATCCGTGATTCGACGGTGCCCCCTGTTAGTAGTTGAGAGAGCTCAGTATCTTTCCATTGTGGAGTCTATCGAATTTGACAGTGTCTGTTTCTGCCGATATATGTTCCATAATGTTGTTTATGAAGATGGGCAGGACGCAAGGTTTGCTGTATTTACGCATACTGGCACGTGGATATAGATAGGCCATGTCATACAAACGATGGGTAGTCAAGCAGACATCCACGACTGGGGAACATACAGCGGCAGTCAATACCACTGGCCAGATGGGGACAGTCAAACACGTTCTACACTTTACAAATGCACATCGGTGTCCATTGTAGGACTCCAAAATTCTGACTGTTTTGCCAGTATGCGCCAGAAACAGCCAATCCGAGTACAAACCGTGACTATGGCACAGCTAGACATATGCACCACCAGCGTGTTTAAGGTTGATGATACCTGCCCATGACATGCAGGACATATGAACAGAGGTCCCCAGACCGCCGTGTCCATACATGTGGGACCAAAACCGAGATCCGCACAGATGAAGGATGTGACATGCGTGCATGGGGGTTGCAGCCCTGGTATCCTGGGTATGCAAAATGGGTCTCCGTCTTGTTTGGCTGATAATCCGTTGTCCCGCCCCGCGGGAGGGCTGCGGGTACAGGACGTGCCTTAGTCCCCAGTAAGGATGCAAAGCACCCATAGGGTAATGCTAAAGGCATGTGTGAAATGTGTTCAGCCCTACATCAGTGTCCAGTAGGCATTTCCCAAGGATGGACAAACGTACGGACAAGATGGCACCCATAATAGCAAGCCTGGTGGAATCACACAGCTGTAGTAGGGCATGACACAGGACATAACGATGGAAACAGCAGTACATACACCCGTAGACATCCATCCTGCCATGCGAATCCCAGCGTACACAGCAGCGAAGGTGCTATCCAGTATGTGGGGATCACCCGCCTCCACTCTGCGGAACATACCTGCGACCTGTGTAACACATATTAATGGCACACCAACAACGTCAACTAGGAAGGTCATACTATCGCTAAAATATGGCGTTCACACACATAACCGACATACTGTCATGAATAAATAGGTTCTACATGTACCGGCTGTGTTATACTGACAATACAGTTGCGGATAGTTCACAATGGTGCCTGTGAGGATTATGTAAAGCAGTTGCCAACCTGCAGGACTACAGTAACACCCTATGTGTAAATTGTGGAGGACACGGGTTACGTAGCACTACATAATATGGGTAGGCGGACAGACATCCGGGAATGGGGAACATACGGCGGCAGTCAAACCCACTGGCCGAATGGACACAGTCCAACATGTCCTAAACTTTACATATGCACATCGGTGTCCATTGCAGGACCCAAAAATTACTCCTTAAGTGAGTGTGAGCAACATAGTGTGAACCGGAAGAGGTGACAGCCGTGACTACGGCACAGGTAGATATATGCACCACAGGTGTCGTTAAGGGTGATGACAGCCGTCCATGAAATGCAGGACATATGAATAGGACTCCCCAGGCTGCTGCATCCATACACGTACTTCCACATCCCATTTCCGCACACATGAAGGGTGTGCAAGGGTACTGTCGACGGTTGCAGACATGGGATCGTGGATATGCAAATATACGTTTCGGTGTGGATTGGCTGATGATTCATCGTCCCGCCCCGTGTGCGGGACGTGGCCATGACATATGCGTTACTCCGCAAAACTAATACCGATCATCCACCGGAAATGGAGAATGCAGCTGTGAAATGTTGACAGCCCGATACTAGTGTCCAGTAGGCAGTTCCCATGGATGGACAAACGACGCCAAGATGGCACCCATAGCTGCAAACCTGGGGGAATCCCACAGCTGTTGCAAGGCATAACCCAGGGAATACAGATACAGTGTACAGTACACACTCCCCATTCAAAGAAAGACCGCTGGGCAGATACCGGCGTACACAACACTCCATGTGCCAGCACATCTATGGGGATCACACGCCCATACAGTGGAACAGATGGGTCACCTGTGTAAAGATACCAATGGCACAATCTCCACGTCTGCTGGGAATGACATAGGATGGTCAAACTATGGCGTTGACACCAAAGAAAGACATCCTTCAGTGAATTTATAGGATTGATGTCAATACACCATGGCAAACACCCAATGAACAGGGAAGACTTGCTGGCACCCTATGGCCACAAACCATGTCACACATAGGTAGATGGAACAGTCAACATAAACATTTCACACGACAGGTCGCATATGGTATCCAAAGGTA
Source organism: Protopterus annectens (assembly GCF_019279795.1). NCBI lineage: Eukaryota > Metazoa > Chordata > Ceratodontiformes > Protopteridae > Protopterus > Protopterus annectens. The sequence goes on along the minus strand of NC_056729.1, from coordinate 436,944,207 downwards.
CTTCATAGACATGTATGCGCTATCACCCGTTGGCCCCGTGAGACTTACACATAACATGGAAGTATCCAGGCTTTAAATGTCCACCCTTACACTTCCATGTGTCACTTTCCATGCGAGCAATGGAGATGTAGCCACAGCATAGAAAGCAGAGACGTACTGCTAACGAAACACACATGTCAACATCACAGAAAGCATACTATGAACACACGACATGATATTGTACTATGAAACACAAACAAACCGGAAACCTGCAGCAAGAATAGTCCCCGTAGTTCGACACAACACAAGTCTTCGTAACATTTGAACAGTTCATTAAAACATGCAACGCTGTTGTTTCCACAACGGTGCAGGAAATATGCTATGTCTAAGAATGTTCACAAACAACAATGTGAGTCTTAACATGATTTTAAATATCACACTGTTGATTGTGAACACTTTAACAATTTGCTTATTCAGTTGTATGGTCGAAAGCAACGGAAACACACACACACACGGAAGGGAGCGGAGATGAACCTACGCCTATTTACATGAACTCAGTACAGTATGAATCATTTACACAACGCGCTACCGAATTAACTGACGTGAGCGCTGTCAGAGGCATACATGTAGGCTGCTGACGCCACCGCAAGACAATATTTGAAATAGCCAAGGCATGTGTCGCGGAACGTCTAAAAGCTTAACCAGTTGCAGCGGCAGCTGGAAACGCTCACAGTCAGACACACGGAAGGGACGGGGACGAACCTACGACTATCTACATGAACACACTACTGTATGAAGCATTTACAGAACGCGCCACCGAAGTTTGCTGAACAGAGCGCTGTCACAGGCATACTTGTAGGCTGCTGACGCCACCAAGAAGACAATAGTTGGCAATAGCCAAGGCATGTGTTGCGGAGCGCCTAAAAGCATAATCAGTCGCAGAGGCAGCTGGAAACACACACACACACACACACACGGAAGGGACGGGGACGAACCTACGACTATCTACATGAACACACTACTGTATGAAGCATTTACAGAACGCTACCGAAGTTTGCTGAACAGGGCGCTGTCACAGGCATACTTGTAGGCTGCTGACGCCACCCGAAGACAATAGTTGGCAATAGCCAAGGCATGTGTTGCGGAGCCGCCTAAAAGCATAATCAGTCGCAGAGGCAGCTGGAAACACACACACACACGGAAGGGACGGGACGAACCTACGACTATCTACATGAACACACTAGTGTATGAAGCATTTACAGAACGCTGCCACCGAAGTTTGCTGAACAGAGCGCTGTCACAGGCATACTTGTAGGCTGCTGACGCCACCCAAGACAATAGTTGGCAATAGCCAAGGCATGTGTTGCGGAGCGCCTAAAAGCATAATCAGTCGCAGAGGCAGCTGGAAACACACACACACACACACACACGGAAGGGACGGGGACGAACCTACGACTATCTACATGAACACACTACTGTATGAAGCATTTACAGAACGCGCCACCGAAGTTTGCTGAACAGGGCGCTGTCACAGGCATACTTGTAGGCTGCTGACGCCACCCGAAGACAATAGTTGGCACAGCCAAGGCATGTGTTGCGGAGCCGCCTAAAAGCATAATCAGTCACAGAGGCAGCTGGAAACACACACACACACACACACGGAAGGGACGGGGACTAACCTACGCCTATCTACATGAACACACCACTGTATGGAGCATTTACAGAACGCTACCGAAGTTTGCTAAACAGAGCGCTGTCACAGGCATACTTGTAGGCTGCTGACGTCAGCCGCAAGACAATAGTTGGCAATAGCCAAGGCAAGTGTTGCGGAGCCGCCTAAAAGCATAATCAGTCGCAGACGAGCTGGAAACACACACACACACAGAGACACACACACACGGAAGGGACGGGAACGAACCTACGACTATCTACATGAACACATTACTGTATGAAGCATTTACAGAACGCTGCTACCAAGTTTGCTGAACAGAGCGCTGTCACAGGCATACTTGTAGGCTGCTGACGTCACCCGCAGGACAATAGTTGGCAATAGCCAAGACATGTGTTGCGGAGCGTCTAAAAGCATAATCAGTCGCAGAGGCAGCTGGAAACACACACACACACACACACACACACACACACACACACACACACACACACACACACACACACACGGAAGGGACGGGGAACGAACCTACGACTATCTACATGAACACACTACTGTATGAAGCATTTACAGAACGCGCCACCGAAGTTTGCTGAACAGAGCGCTGTCACAGGCATACTTGTAGGCTGCTGACGCCACCAAGAGGACAATAGTTGGCAATAGCCAAGACATGTGTTGCGGAGCGACTAAAAGCATAATCAGTCGCAGAGGCAGCTGGAAACACACACACACACAAACACACACAGACACACACACACACACACACACACACACACACACACACGGAAGGGACGGGGACGAACCTACGCCTATTTACATGAACACACTACAGTATGAAGCATTTACAGAACGCTGCCACCGAAGTTTACTGAGCAGAGCGCTGTCAGGAGGCATACCCCTACGTGAGTGGTATCATTTGCAAAGGCAATGCGGCCGATCGGGTGTTCGGACAGAGTGCGCAGTCACGCAGTCTGTTACCATCCCAAGGTCGCCAGACACCAACACTTTAGTGCTGCAGTCGAGAATAACAAGTAACTACTGATCAGTACATCACTGCATACTGGGCATGCTCAGACACTTAGACTCGGCACAGGGCAGACATGCATACACATGTTGCGACGGCATGGGTGGCGAATGTGGACCGTCGTGTGTCCAGCCACACAACAGAATACTGGCCATGCCGCAGACGTGGCCTATGTAGGGGATACAGGCATGCACCCGGGGTATAACTGCAGACGGCCGCAGTGTGCACTGTGCTGTGTGTCTATCTACACAGCTGCCTACTGGGCATGCTCAGACACTTAGAGTCGGCACAGATCAGACATGCATACACATGGTGCGACGGCATGGGTGGCGGAATGCGGACCATCCTGTGTGTCCGACACACAACAGTAACCCGGTCATGCCACAGACGTTGTTGTTGCTGCGGGAATATGTATGTGCAATTAACCATGTGTAGGACTGGACTACAGTTTGTTGCATGCTACAGACAACCCTCCCAAACACAGGATACCTTCACAGATGTCCTGAGGACACTGGTGAGTGGGCATGCTCTCACAACAGCACCGTATTGGGTGACATGAACCACCCATACATAGCCTGGGAACATTACCCATGGCACAACACAGTACGCCAGCAGTCCCAGGTGTTCACACACCTGGCCACTGTTAAACAGCCATGCACCATACATACCAGGGGGGGGGATGTCTGACAGTTCTGCCCATCACGCATGGTGAGGATATGCCCCACACAGGATGTACAGCCCTCAATGGTGATGCAAGACCGTATAGTGGATCCACTGGTCATCCACTCACTGTAACCAACACCAGCATGGGGACCACAGTGATGACCTCTCCACAGAAAACCACACACATCATATGACCGTGTGGTACCCCACAAGTCCTCCATGCCAATGTTGAACAGAGGCCAGACCGCAAACGATAACGAATGCCTTCCCGACCACTCCACATGCATGTCTGCAACAGGCAAACATGATGACATCAGGACCTTGTCCACCACAGGTAGGCACATGGTGTGGTGGACCGCAGCCACTGACTACCTGTACATCAACAATTGGAGCTACTACATGGCAGGGCAATGACAGTACCAAGGAAACCATCACCCATTCATACCGGCGTCACCATATGGCCCCACATACCAACATCCAGGTCCACTCGTGGGAGTGGTACTGCAGAGGGCACATGAGACAACCACAGGGCCTTCCCTAACTGTGGTAAGGACATGGTTGGGGGCACACAGACTTGCCTGGAAATGGTCCAGAATGGTTCAACAGTCACTGCACCCACAGACATTGTCTGCATACCGCAGGACATGTTCCATGCATACATCCCCCCCCCCAACAGGGAACATATCCATCCCACCAGAGTGTATCTCCCAAACATGTCATATGGCCTGGAGTGATCCCATATCTCTATGGCGTTTGACACGTCAGCAATGGGCACCGATGGTTTCCCTGGCTGTGTGCTACCCATCCTCTTTGAGGCCCTCGGCCCACACATGCGGCCACTGTGTCATGTTAGCCTTACTATGGGCTATGTCCCCAATGGATGCCATATGGCATCTGTGGTCCCACTATGCCAGGGTAGTGCTCCTATGGACTGTCAACAGCCACACCCTATACGCTTGACAAGTGTTGTCTGCAAAGCTGTGTGGAGGTCCATACAGGTGGTCATGGTTACAGATAGCGGTGTACAGCCAATACCGGAACATACCCACAACTACATAGTCAAGGGCGGATCCTGCCTCCCGAACCTGCTCGTACAGTCTGGAGTGTTCACCAAGGCCATTGATGGGGATACGTGGGTTTGCACACAGTACCATGACCTGGTGGGAGCGTTCAGAGCACACTACACATGGGACCCATGTAAAGGCTCGCCAGCATACATGTGGGGACATATGTCACCCGATGCTTCTCACACAGGTTGGAGGTCACACCACACAGGGTTGGTGCTCAAGGTGCCTTGTCACACTCATATCTGGACCCAGTGGAGGCCCACAGGGCTCACTCCTGTGCCCCCTGCCATATGGCATCCGACCTCCCAATGTGCATGCAATCATAGGGGGATTGTAGCAGACAAGGTATGCAGATGACTACGCACCGGCCAACATACCCAACACCCCATGTTACACGAACATCCACCTAGGGCGTCATAGACAAGGATGACTGGTGCCAGAGCCATGGCCTGCTACCAAATGCCAGAGAAGGTGCAGCCCTACCCAGTGTGAAGAACATGTTCGTCCCAATGTCACATGTAGGTGGTACGCCATTAAAGATGGTGGACATGTTCAGGAAATGGCTACCACACCTGTCGGCAACCTCTGTCAACACACACAATGGCAATGTGGGTGTGAAGACATTCCATTGTGGCCTCCTGGTCTGGATGGAATGGCAACCACATCAGGGTGTTCATTGTACCCTGTACACATCACACACCAGTGCAATGACTGCGCATAATGGCACATGTGGCCTGTAGATAACCTGACGCCTGCAGCACTCGAAGGACCGCAAACGTTCCACAAGACGGGGATGACGGTGCTAGGACATGTGTCACAAGGTGCACGGCCAAGGGGACACCGGCTGTGGATCTTCACAGCACAGCTGGTCCGTGGTGATCTGTGCCTGACATACACGGCCATGTCTGACCTGGGTGACATGGGCACATTCCACCTCCCAGGCCCCATGCAAACACGGGCACAGAAGCGACTGTCAGACACCTCAACTCAAAGATGAGTGGGACGTGCTGGGGTAACAGTGTAACGGCCAGACACCCCCTACAACACGGGGAGGAGTGCCAGGCCATGTGAAGGAAAGGCCCTGACTGCCCTTGTCCAGGACTGCTAATGACGTGTGGATGTGTGACTATAGTTATGCGCCAGTCAACCTCTGTGTGTCACTGCCAGACCAGGGACTGGGGACTGATGGATATGGCATCCCCATCCTGAGGGGTGTTAGATGCCACACACAGTCATGCTAGGTCCACACATGTCGTAGGGCACATATCCTGTCACGTTCATGTGTGCCTATGTACCTATGTAGGGGTCCATGCCGGATGTGGGTAACTGTGCTATGCTGATTTTGCCAGACATGCCTGTGGGTACCCCACGACTACACGGGGGGAACTAATTACAGTGCTCCCAGTAGGCACGCAAGTACACCATCAGTATCATACGGGTTAACTGCACCGACAAGGTGCTACACATGTAACCACCACACATACTGTGTACACATATCAATGAATGCTGCACCTGTCCTGCATGGTATGTCTGCTGCATGATGTCCGTGCACAACACACATCACATACACACCTGTCACCAGCCATACACACACACCACATCATACACAGCACGTACTATGCGGACACAGGTATCACATACACCTCTCACTATCGTGTCCACCCTGTGCATCATAATATGTTAGCTTAACCGCATTGATGGTGTGGCTCACGGTTATGCGGCAGAGACTTAATCATATGCACAGGGTGATATGTGTGCCACAGGCATGGGCTGTACCAATGGATGACATCATGTGTGTGTGTAAGGGCCAGTGCATTGAGTGGGCATGACTATGTAGATTGCATGTGGGTGTGGTGGAGCCCTACAGTTGTGTCTGCTGTGTGTGGGTGTGTGTGTACACAGTTCATTCATCTGTGATGCCTACACGGGGTATGCTTGGCAGCCCCTGACTGTACAGTGCAGGTGTTACGGCTCACTGTGTCTGCCGGCCGGGGAGTGACCCCCCGCTGCCTGGGGTCGCCCGGGCACGACCGGGTGGAGGTACAGACTGTCCACTCTCCGATGTCACATGTCCGCTGGAAACGTGCCCACGTGGCCTGCTCTGTCCTGGTGTGGATGGTGTAGTAGCAGCCGCAGTGCTACTGCTACCATCACTGTCTGTGTGGGCATGGGAGGTGGCACGCACACGCTGACCTGCAGCAGGTGGTGTTGCTGGCACACGCCCACGTGCCCTATGCCTCACCCCTACCTGGTGTTCCTGCATGGACTGCGACGCCAAGGATGGCCAAGCCTCGGTCGATGAGACCAGCCATATCGCCCAATCTCCTATCCAGAACATCGGCAAGATGCTGTTGTGCATTCGCCAATGCCTGGATGCTGTCATTTAGGTACGGATTGCGGACCTCTGCAGCCTCTGCCCTTCCTGGTTCTGCTGTTCGGCACGTGCCTGCGCCGCCATTACAGTCTGGAACATGCGTCTGGTTATACCAGCTGCTGCACCCTGTACGGCAGGTGTATGTCTAGCGGTGCTCCCCCTATGGGCAGCACCTGCCACATGCCTGCGTGGCACTGCACCAGTCCTAACACTGGCAACATCGTGTGTACCCACACCTTCTGCAGCCACCACACATTCCTGCTCTGGGACAACAGACGCTGACTGACCATCATCTATGGGCAACGGTGTTGGGGTATGTGTCGGCATCTGAACCGTGTGCAGGGATGAAAGGGACGTATGTGTAATGTTCTCCAGTGGCACAGACTCTGCCTGTGACGACCCTGCCTGTGCCTCATGCACATGCTCATCACCACTAGTATCTGTGGGGACACTAGCATCAGATTGTCCGCAGGAGGGGAACGCACCTACAGCACCTGTCCATACAAAGACATACCATTGGTTACAATACAGACACACACAGACACACACACACACACACACACACACACACACACACACACACACACACACACACACACACACACACACACACACACACACACACACACACACACACACACACACACACACACACACACACACACAGCATGCATGTGATTATGCAGGTGGCATGCAGCATTCACACAACACAGACCAGTGAATGCAGACCAGACATTCATAGTGGCAGTATGTACACTGCCCTGGTGGGGACAGTACAACAGGCAGGTGTCATTTAGTAGGCATGCAGTACACACATTCATGGTAGTTTGCATGCATCAGCGTGATACACCGTGTGGTCAAGGGCAAGTTGAGAGTACACATGGCTAGCAACACTATGTAATGTACACCGCAAACATGTGCGGTATCATGTGGACATGTGAAGATGGTGTCCCACCGCATGCACCACATCACGATGGCTGTCATGGTGCAGTGTTATGTGTACAGTGTACAGATACAATGTATGTGTAACAGTGATGTCTGTGCAGGTACGTTTGCTGTGAGCTGTGTGCATAGCTGTACGGTGTGTGGTGCGGGCTCTGTGCCACTGCACAGTAGCAGGACACAGCTATGTGTCTGTGCGATGCGTGACCTGGACGCATTACATTGCCATGTCTGTAAGTCAGTTCATCTGCTCAGCAGCACATATATGGTGGACATTGGAGGCACCTGTAGTAGCTGTGGAGAGGAATTGCATGTCACTGGTGTACTACATCAGATGTCCAGGGGGTCCACTACATTGATGAACCCACTATGTGTGTACAGGGTGCAATGGTGAGTACCCACTGTGGATGTGCTGTGTGGCAACATGCCTGTAGGTATCAACCATGGCCTTGTCTGTCTGACTCATTGACAATTGTGTGTGGTAGACATTGTGCACACGGCCCTGTGGTGGCCCATGTGACATACACCCATACTAGTGTGACGTGTCACATTCTCTACGGATATGCTGACAGTGTGTATGTCTGCTATGTTGTGCATAGGTCATATCATGGTGTGACAATGCTGCAACCAGACATCCACGGCATGGGACATGGCATGCGCCATGTCACAACGTGCACCGATGCAGGGGCATGGGTCACATTGGTAACACCTGTGCTCTGGCCAGATCACAGCTCACTCTGTGGTACTGTGTCCATACTGCACTGGCATACCAATGCATACTACACATGCAGCCATTGTGTAACACCTACACCATTGTATGCATAGCTGAATGCACGTAACACACCAATTGGTTGTGTGGTGTCATACCACTCTACGGTAATGGGTGTATCTACTGTACATGGGTGGTGTGTATGTCAGGTGGTGCGAGCTGTATACCATGACGGGCACACACAGGTGAGCATGTCATGCCTAGCCACATGGGGAATATCAATACAGCAGAACATGCGCTTGACTGGCAACAGACTTACCTGCAACAGACCCTTGTCCTTGCGACACGCCAGACGCACCTGTAAAGGCATTACACAAAGGTATACACATTAGCCATTACTATCTCCACGGTCAGCACTGTGCATGACACATCATGCATGTGTGGTTGCATGTGCTATGCACATGTCTGCTAACACAACATAGCATACAATGGTTTGCATCTTGTGTGGCCATATACCTGGCATGTATTGCTATATCATGTGTTGTACTATGACACCCACACCCACGCCGCCTATCATACAAACATGCAACACTGACTTACCATGCAGCTCCAGGCTCATAGCTCGGGAGACACCCACCTCCACGATGGACGAGGTGGTTCTGCGTGTTGTTCTGTGGGTGTCCCCAGACTGGCCAGGAGCTCCTCCGTAGCTGTGAGTGGGGCTGTGTTGGTGGCCCACCACCTGTCCCACGCTGTTGCCTGGCGATTGCAGCGCACGCTGTCTTGCATGCCGGATCAGGTCTGTGCAGTGCCCGCGGATTTGTTGGTAGCTGCGTTGGTTCCGCCCACGCTGTTCACCCTCCTGCACAACTCCTCCCACATCTCCTGCCGTTTTGTGCCTGCTGTGGCACATGGCTAAACAGGGCGTTGTAGTTACTCTGGAGGTATGGTATGATGACCTCCTCCTCCTGTCGGCTAAATGGTGGAAGCCGGAAACGTGGCATTATCTGGAAGACATAATGATGGTGGCAGGTCACATTCACACTGCTGTGCTGGCATACTGTTGGAAATACATTGCTATGACATGTACGACATCTGCACAGTGATCTGTGAAGGGCATCGTGGCGGTGACACAGCCAATGTTGTGGCTTCACACCATTGAGCACTGGGTGTCACATCATATCTGTGTGCCACCCCATCACACTGTGCACGCACCATGTAGATGTTAGCCTGCCATGGACATGTGTACCTGGCTGCACCTATGTCCATATCAGTTGGCATATGTCCCCATGTGACGGCTGTGCTACTGTTCACCTGTACGCTGTGTATATGGCAGTACACAGCACGTCTGTGTCCACTGTGAACGCCAGCAGCGGCACTGTACACATACACATGGACGCCTGCACATGCATGTGTTGTGCCATGTACTTCCACACAGCACTGTACCGGTGCTGGACAACTTGCCCCAGCTCACCTGTGTTACGTATGTGATAGACATGGAGCAATGTGTAACCATGACACATTAGCAGGAAAGGCCATGCATAGCATGTACACGCACACATTGTGCAGAGCATCACACAGCACCTGTAACATGACAGGGTGCATCACCACCACATTACTACTGTGTATGGTTGATAGTGAGAGTGCCTTTTGTCCATTGCACCATGTGGGACTGTGATAGCTCATGCAGCCTTGCTGGTCATCTCTGCATGATATGGCAGGGTATGCCACATACATGGCAATGGGTGTGACCCACCCAGGGGCTGACGGTATTGGCAGGGTGGCTGTCCATTGCTTTTGTCATAGCTGTGTGAATATGGACATTCAACATGTTTATCACCATGGTGTGGACACTGTCCTCCAGCGAGGTATGCTGTACGATGCTTGTTGAGGGTGTGTGTGGTGCATGCAGGTATCACACATCCATGCATACACTGTAGCCCTGGCAGGTGCTATGTGCTGGGATGTTGATCGACACAGTGCTGTATGTGTACACACACCGCTATCCCATGCACATGGATATCTGCCTGAACTGATGTGGGTAACACATATGTGTACATACATTGCCCGCTGCCACCCACATGTCTGCTGCTGCACTACACACCGCCATCCCTCCCTGTGTGAATGTGGTGTTGGCCTCAGCAGAGGTATCCATGTATGGGGACATGGATGTTCACATAGCAGGCCCACTGATGGTACCCCCGATCTGACCATACGCAGATGATGCACCCTCACACATACAACCCATTCATATTGTTGTTCACAATGGTGACACGGCTATATTGCTATGCCGGAGCCATTCACAGACATACATACACAGAGGCATGCACGCCCATCTGTGTCATTGGCGGACTATTGGTGTGGTTTGGCACCTAACGTGTTTGACTGCAGGTGGCGAGACCTACTGTGCACATGTCTACATGGTAGGCCTGTTCTACGGTAGGCATCTGTGATGTGCTGTGCACATCTCATACCTGCACATTTGCTTGTTGTCCATCGGTCCACAGGCCAGTGGTGGGACATACAGGGATGTTGCTGAACATATGTACATGCGACCCTGTACAACTGTAACGCTAGCCTCTCAGATGCTCATGTGTCGTGGACGTGAACACCGTACACACACATGTGGTTGTGGTCCGCCGTCCATACCCATCTCCACCTGTGGGTTGCTATCATCCCACACACTCCTTGTACTGTATGTTCAGGCTATGCAGCTATGTGGGGCTTGTGTGCATACAATACGATACTATGTGCCTTTGCACCCATCACAGACATTGTCACACAGGTACACCGGCAGCCATACACATCGCAGATTGTTGTCAGCATGTCACATGTGGTACACACCTAACACATCTCCTGCGGGACATGGTAATCTGTATGGGCATGTCCAGTAGTGACATACCACAGCTACCCCTACATGACGGCTATGCAGGACATGTCTGTGTACATCTACTGTGACATATACACAAGCAATGCCCCCTACCTACATCACATGGTACTACCTGTGGAGTATGTGTGTCTGCATCCATGCTATGGCCATAGATGACAATTGTACATCTATATGTGCAACATACCTCAGTGGGGTTGTCATGAGCACATGTTCCATGTGTCAATGCATTGTTTGTGTCTGTTGGGCAGTCATTGTTGTGCATGGTTTACATGGCTGACATAGTGTACTGTGTCTGATTCCAGGTACTTCATTGGGCTACCAGCATTGTACATTTCTACAGCACATTCCAGCCATCATGTAGCCAGCTTAGATGACAGTGTATGGTGTTCCGCCATGTGCACATATGTCACACGGTACAAGGGTGACTGACACACATTGTCGGGACTGGGTTCTGACTGCTGTGGATGTGTGTACCGGTGTTGACAACCATGACTGCACCAGATGGTGTCTTCTGGATGTGTGACATTCACAACAAACACCCACATTCACATAGCAGCACATCATCCACGACAATTGACATTCCTGCCTGAACACTGTGTACGGTATGTTTGTATGACCACTGCATATATCACTGGTGGCCACCAGCATGGCTGCCTACAACAGCAGTGTGTATCCTGTGCAAACATGGTTACACCAGTCACACCACACCTGTGCCAGCTGGCCCTGTAGTGGGTGACAGTGCAGTTCCATTCATCATGTAACAGTATACATCATGCACCAGTATGTTGCAGACATGTGAACGGCTGTGCTACTCAACATATGCACACGTGACACATCACCTGGTACACCGTGTCTGCCTTGCCACCTGCTATTGTGACCACCCTGTGATGACATTGCACGGCCCACATGGACGTGGACATGTGATGGCTCAATGGTGAATTAACCGTCCAGGTGTGTGTCTAGCCAGGTGTCCAGTAGCCACTGGTCTGCATGCAGGGATAGTCTACATTGGCCTACTCTGTCACTGGGACTGTTGACTATGGTCATACTGTTGTTATGCAGGCATGTGCTGTTTGTCCAGTCTGATAGTCGTGTTGAACCACACTACCGTGGCACACATGACATGTGGACATCTGGCTAAGGTGTGCAGCCCACATGTACATCTTCTCATGCTATGCTGCCTGTGCAGCGTGTCACATGTCTGTCTCTGGCAGGGCTGTCACAGGTAGGCACAGCATGCAGTGATGTGTGACAATGCTTACACCCTCCACTGTGCTGTACACTAGCACTGCACACACAGTACAGCACACATGTCATTTATCTACGGTGCCTGGGACCTGCCTCCATGCCCTACACGGCACACCTGCCAGTCCAGATTGTACACAGATCATACCTCCCAGTCACATACCTGGACTGCAACACACACACGTGGGTGGTTCCCATACCACACCGTGATTTACACACATACTGTGTTTTCCCATGACACATTGCATCATAGGTAGTCCATGTTCAGATACCCATGTTTGTGGCCACTACACACATTGTGACACGCGACAGTGCAGACACTGTACACCACAGGTTACATGCCAGTCGGGCTGGCATGCTGTACATTGCACCTGGGACAGTTGCTACTGCTATGTATTGCCAGCAACACGACCTTCCCTAGTATGGACTCCCACGTACCCACACATGCTTGGCCATGCAGTACGCATAGCTGGGTGACACATTACACGACACATACCATACCTACACTACCCTCAGCATGCACCAAACCTCCGTGTGTCTGTATGCTAGGCCTACACACCTCCACCCTCTGTTTGCTGAACATCCATGCTTACCATCCCTGCTAGCCACACCCTAAGCACACAACCATAGCAGCATGCATGGTACATACACACTACAGCCGGTATTACTGACATCCACTGACAGAGGTAGTTGAGGGCATGGCACCCCGTCCGATGGACAGTCTATGTGCCTATGCCAACAGTGATCACAGTGCACTTCTGCTACATTTACACACTGGTAGGGACCATGCTATTCCACACTGAGACATGGTGGTGCTGGCATTTTCACAGACGCTACAGTGGTATTCCTGTTCCATGCACACGTGCTGTATGGGCACATGTGCAGGCTGTTGCACGGTAGTATTGGTCACCTGTGTGTTGTGTGTCACTTGACAGTCATGGTGTGTCCTGCTGGTGCATGACATACTCCACAGCTAGCTACCTACACATGACTGCCAGACATTGCAGTGTGGGCCCTCACGCAGTGTGGTGGTATGTCTCTGCTGTTTGACTACATCCACATTCAATGCAGCATACCACGGTCATGCAGGCATTGACGACACAGATGTTGCTGGCATCCTGTCTGCCAATGGGGTACCTACCAACAATACACACTCTCACTCACTACAGGGTTCCTATCCTTGGCTGGACATTCTCTTAACCCTGTGGACACATACATAGTACTGGCATGCACATGTTATGTCTGGGAACACAATCCCAATGTCACCTCCAACCGCCGTAGTTGTTGTATCCCGCCAACCTGGCTGTTACATGTCTCTGCAGCAGCACACGTCAGTGACTGCTAGCCCATTCATGTACGTTGTGCACCCTGACCACCACACTACCACATCTATCACACTACACATGGATGGTACTGCATTGCACGCATGGGGCTGCATCTCTACACCCATGACTGGGCCATTCAGTATGGCACTGGGCCACATCCTGACATACATGCTTCACACACTCATTGACTACCTGCATGCCTTTCCTGGCACCCTTGTTGGGCTTCTGTGCGCCACAGCACACCACATCCCATGCTGGCCACCTGTCATATTATTGCATGGGTGGTTGGGGTGGTACAGAGGGTATCACATCAGACATGATCCGCTCTTTGCCCTTCAGCACCATTCCACTTTATGCTATTGACAGTGTACACATCCAGCATCACATCGTACCCTATGTATCGGCATGTTACGCCATGTGCCTTCTGTACAGTTCACACAGTGGTGCAGGCATACCATGCTGACTACAACATTTCAGGGACGTGTGGCATTGGACGCCTCAGACATGTGGCCCCTCATGCTCAGTATTTGCATACACACTACCTGCTGTCACACAGTACTGTACATGCCTACATATACCACTTCTACATACCTGGCAGCATTCTAGCTCATCCTACTCATGTTGCTGACACCCATACAGGTGTCAGTGTGGCAGATATATCATGTAGATATCATTGCATCAGTTACATCACACATAGTGCATACACATCACCTTTGCATACTGACAGTCATGCGGTGTGTATCACATGGATACTGTCCCTATACAGGCATATCACGTTGTACATGGTTGATGTACACACACATGGCCCACATGGTGCTGTGGTTGCCATATTACACCATAGCGTGGGTACACATGTGCAGGAATACACATTTCTGGACCGTATGTCTAGCTGATACCTTGGGTGCCCTTGTACCTGTGCCATACACACATGTACACGCAGGCCGTGTTACAATGACACATGTGTGGTGTACCTTACACAATGGATACAACGTTACATGTCTCAGTATAGTCATGCTGTGCTCTCTACCCAGCTCAGACAGTTGACATATGCAAATGACAGTCATGTAACACATCTGTGCTCACCTGCATGCCACTAACACAGGGGTGTAATGTACTCTGCCATGGGCCATGTTCTCCACAGTACTGATGCATGTAGTACTCCTACATGGCGGTTGCTGTGGGCAGGGGGGGAGGAGCAGTCCTGCATGTGTGCACACATGCCACATTGCTCAGCCCGGGCGTCTGTGTGACATCCACAGACTGGACACACACCATGCTGTGGGACATAGGTCCTGTGCACATCCCACAGGGGCACACTGTGTCACTAGTCATGTGATAGCTGCCTTGCTGGTAGGGTGACACACACCCATGGTACCACCACAGCGGACGATTGTATAGACATGACAGTTGACATCCAGTTCTGCCGCTCAGTGGACACTACCATGGGGGTGTCAGTACTGTGTACATTGCACATGTGTTTACACACGGCCCTGCTGGACATCATTGTGGCACACATTGCACCTGCTATGGAACGTTTGGACATGGTCACTTGCTGTTACCTCCATTTCGGTACCTATTCTGCTACTACATTGTCCCATATGTGCAGGCCATACATATCTTGTGTATGTATATAACATTAGCCCATCGCCCATCATGCATGCTATGCCTGTGATACTGTCTATGATTTATGAACATATCCATCATGCCAGCTTTGCATTACACATAATTGACATAGTCGCCTACTGCGTGGGATAGGTGCACGTCGTGCACATTCCGTATGACATCGACGGTATATGCCCATGCACATGTGTGCTGTGACACTATACATAAATGTCCTATCCCCTGCTGTGGCACTTCAGTGTTGGATATCCACTGCCAGCATCGGGGGTGGTGGCATTGTTCTGTGTTTGCAAACCCTATGGCAGACCTGGGGTAGGGTTACCACCTGTGCCACTTTGCAAGGGACAGTCCCTCCTTGGGCAGTTGTGTCCTGACAAATTTATCACAAATGGCAAATGTCCTGAGATTGTGGGACATCACTATATCCCATTCTTATGTAAGAGTTGCATAACATACTTATTTATGTATGTACATTCCTAACTGTTACAAAACACACAATAAGCAACTGAACTGCTACAAGACTACACTTTTCTTTATGCAAAAGAGTAGAGTTCTAACCTTTGTACTGACCATGGGTATGTGTCCACCTGTAACATCTGAAGTGTGTCCCGACGATTTCCCACTTTGGCCTTTTGAAAGGGTGGCAAGCCGGCCCTGGGGTTATCGCGGGTGTTTACATGTTGTCCCACTGCTGTGCACACGTTGTCCACAGTTGTTGGTATGCTGCGCGTTTTAGCATTACATATCCAACCTTCGCCTCTGTCTGCCTGATGGACAGGTATCTTTACCTACACACACCGTTCACATACTGTACAGATCCGTCATACGTATCGTGCGTTACACACCAGTACATGTCGTGGGTTCGACATACCTTTCCGGCCTTTTGTTTTGAGTTCGTCTCTATTCCCCTGCTTCTCTTTCTCTACTTTGTATGCGTTCGGTATGAACATACGGTTTGAATATCCAGGGAGTCTTCCTTATATTCGCTGCCGCCTGATGCATGTGGGTTAATCAGGCCAATAGCTGCTCCTCGGTGTGTACTTATGCGCATATCAGCGGTGATCCCCTTCCTTTCGTTCGCTACGCCTAGGCACTAGGCCATGGTTCTTTCCTCGTGTGGCCGTTGGTTATTTGCAATACCTTCGTGAGGATGGTATGTATTGTATCATGTTTGTGTGACTGCATCCGCTATGTGTGTTGTCGGGTACATTTCGCTGTGGTGTTAGCCGTGGATTGTGTGTGTTGGGTATGGTATTGTGTTCGACATGTGGGTCCCCGTGTCCTGGCGGCGTCTGTCAATGGCGTTGTGCATTCAAATGTGTTACATGGCTGTTATTTTCCTGTGCATAGCGAATGCATGGATGCATGAGCCGCTGCTAGTGTTTCCCAGGAGCTTGTTGTGGGTATGCCGCTGTCATTCACTGCCTGTATGTGTTTGCTACGGTTTTAGCTGTTATCCCTTTGATATGTGCAATGGGGTATATCTGCGGATGTGGGTGACGGGTACGGGGTGTGAGTCTTGCATTTATACATACCAGATATGCTTGTGTGTGTGCTCCATCCGTGCTTGGGGAGCTGCGGTTACCTGTGTGTTGTTCCGGGAATGTTTGTTTTGTTGATGTCGGCTGCTGTCGGTATCGCCTGCATGTGTGCTTCCTGCACGTATTCCTCCTTCACATCGGTTATATATCTGCGGATGTTCGTCCGTGCCTACCATCCATTGGCATTTTGTCGCTGATAGTTACGGTGATTGTGGTCCTATACTTGGGGCGGACTGTATGCTACCGTAGCCTCCTATTCGTGTG
This sequence comes from Protopterus annectens, assembly GCF_019279795.1. Lineage (NCBI taxonomy): Eukaryota > Metazoa > Chordata > Ceratodontiformes > Protopteridae > Protopterus > Protopterus annectens. Next base: position 436,926,898 of record NC_056729.1, on the reverse strand, counting down.
CCGCTTGCTTACGTCATGGTCGTGGAACACACCGCGGTATTTACCAGACCGTGACTGTTCACGATCGGTGCCGGGATGGCACATTCGTATTTTCGCCGTACATGCCTGATGCTGTGTAACGTTGCCGACGGACAGTGTGGAGTGTACGTTATGGCCACCATACCTACGGTCGTGGTTTGTACATGCGTCCTTTGCATCTCCTGTTTGCTATGGCCCTGTGGTACACTTTGGGACATTTGCGCTTTGCATCATTTTACGCCGCCACGCATAGCCACTGAGGAGATGTCAGTACTACTTTGTGGGTACTGCTGTACATACGCCTATGGTTCCTGTACTGTATGCCTACGCCTGTTATTACACTCCGGCTGTGACATGTCACCTTCATACACAGTTTACACTGGCACACACATTACACACACACAGCGGAACACACGACAACCTCACCTCACACATACACATATTGCCGCCATGGCTGTCAACCTTCTATTTCCGGAGTGGGGAACACACACAGTAGTAATGTGGAACACATGGGCATAATGTGGAACACATAGTAATGGCATAGTGTCAACTTCAGCTAAGTAGGTCATAGGTTGATTATGATATGCTGATTTACTTACAGTGAAGAACCTTTACTAACTTACTATGAGTACATTCTATTTACCAGGATGTCATTTATATACATTCCTAACAATGGTTGTTTGAGAGACATTTTCAATGTGGAACTTGGAGGAACTCGAGGAACATGCACTGTTTTACACCCCAGATGAGGTACGTTCCTCATAATGTCGTACACTTCACTGGTATGCTTTCCGCTTTCGCACCGACGGTTGAACACAATACCTACGTTGGCCGCATCGCCGGTGGCGGCGTGTATCTCCGCACTCATGTCCTATGGATATGACACGCACATATGTAGGGTTGCCACCTTTTCATATGGCCAAAGTGGGACATTTTTAGTAGGTACGTCAGATTTTGCATGCCAACACATACCCACGGCCAGTACAAAGGACAGCGATTCACTTTTGTGACGGAATACAAAGCTGTAGCATTACAGTTGCTTATTCTGTTTATTATCATATTTAGATGTTTCTTCTACAAAATAACTGTTTTCTGCAACTAATAAAGTAATTATGGGAAATGGTTTTGTCCTACAATCTCAGGACATTTGCCATTTTGTCAATGTTTTGCAGGACACAACTGCCCAAAGGTGGACTGTCCCTCACAACGTGGGACAGGTGGTGACCCTACACATATCCCGTTACTGTACCGTGGACCGGTGACCATCCCGACACGCGGATATGTATTGCTGCAGGTTAACATTTCCATGGCTGGCGTTACCTGCCCTGCCCACCCTCCAGGATGATCGGGTTGTCGGTCACTATGTTTAATATGTGGTGATTTCGCGTCTTACTTATCTGTGAACTTGCATCCCTGGGTTCCATATTACCCTGTTGTCCTTTCTATCTGTGTATGCATACATATATTTCTACATGTGTACTGATATGTATTTCCGTATCTGTGTATGCACATGCGTACATGTGTGGTCGACTTGCGGCGATAGTGGCAGCATATGGCTACGCCGTGTGCTGTTGACCCGGCGTGCGTTGAGGTGTTGGCGTTCCATGCTCTGCTGGCTATTGGGTGTGCAGTGTTTGGCCGGTGCCTTTGTTGGACTCACACATACGTCCGCACATACGGTACACATTACGGGCGGACATGTTTGTGTGGCGTCCATTTTACTGTGTGTGCAGGTCAGGAGGTGTCAGTCCATGGGGCCTACACTGTCAAAGTATGTGCTATGCGTTCCCTCTTTGCCAGGGCGTAGGCATATTGGGTACGCCTCTGTCTACCTACTGGGGCTGGCTCAGTGTGTCCGTGGCGCCGCACGCCCTGTGCCTGTGCTTGCCCTGGCAGTTGTGGCGGGCTTGGTGGCCCTCCGGCATTATGTCCCTGCAGCAGCTGTTTCCGCAGAATCATATTGTGTAGCATACAACATACTATGAATATGTGGGCACTTGTGCCTGGAGAGTACTGCAAGGCTCCACCGGATGTATCCAAGCACCGGAACCGTGATTTCAAGATCCCACACGCTCTATGATTATTCTCGTTTGTGCGTGTGCCTCATTATGGCGTTCTTGCATGTGTGTGTGTGCATTTCTGATGGGTGTCATCAACCACGGCTCCAGTGCGTAGCCAGCATCCCCCACAAGGTGACCTTGTGTGATGTCCCCACTGGTGAATACCTGATACAGCTGTGAGGCATGCCAGATATGGGAGTCGTGGTAGCTTCCAGGGCTGCCAGCACACACATCCATGATAATGCCCTGCGCATTGCACACGACCTGGCAATTGATGGAGGGGTATCCCTTGCGGTTTATGTAGCGTCTACCCTGCTCCCCAGGTGGTGACTTGATTTCTATGTGCGTACAGTCTATCGCACCCAGGACCTCCGGGTATTGTGCCACACGGTGGAAGCGGCGCATATTGCTAGCCAACTCCTCCTGAGATGTGGGGAACTTTATGTGCTCATGGGCATGTGGTAACATGGCATCCAGGAACTGGTGTAGTACCCTGGATGCTGATGCCTGTGAGATGCCCATTATGTCCCCGGTGGGCCTTTGAAAGGTACCTGTAGCCAGTATTCGCAAGCTCACACATACCTTTGTGTCCACTGGGATGGGCTCCCCTCTGTTGTCTCTTGTTCTCAGGCACGGCCGGCACAGCTCCACTATTTGCTGTAACGTGTCCCTGTCCACCCTGTAGCGCTCTACTATCTCCAGGTCTCGCAGCCCCTGGTAGGTCACCCTTGGTCTGAACACTCTCCTTCTCCTGTGAGGCCTACGGTAGTTGTCGGCACCACCCTCCGCAACTCCGTCTGTCTCTGCCACATACCTATGCATCACGGCCACGGCGGCACCCAGCATATACATGTTAAAAGTTCCCCGTCTGTTTACACCCTACGGTGCGGCGTTTGGGAAATCGCGCTGTGTGTTGTGCGCATTCACATTTATTACTGTTGTGCTGTATACCCGGTGATGTCATTGGGTGTGTCTGTGCGGCCCTATCCATGGATTATTTCCGTGGTTTTACGCTTGCAGCTGCAACGGTACTGCCTGTAGTGTTACATTACAGTTGCCTGCATTGCCTTCGCCTGGCATCTTACATTACTGCATCCTGCAGGCACATGGCATATGATGCATTTTATCTGCGGCCGCAGTTATGCTACCTCTGTACTTGGCTGTGCTATTTCGGTTCTTTGCTCTTTGCATTTCTACTACATCCCCTATTATCTTTGCTCTCATATGCCTCCTCTTTCCCGTTCTGCAGGAGTCTGCATGCAGACTTATCAGCTGCCGGCGTTTGCCCTTCCTGCATTGATTGGTGTTAATTGCTCGTTACGGATACATTTACACTGCTTCCGCATTTCCTCGTATTCTCCGCATTACCTTCCTATATCCCTGGTTGTTGCCGGTGAGGCCGTCACATGACTGGTTTCGGGAACGTAGTCATCCTCGTGCACATGCATTTGTACGCGCATTCTGTACTGTCAGCGCATCTATTTCCTAACATGCCAGTCATGATGCTGTGATGTGCATTGTACAGCCCAGATTTGCTGTCCTCCAATATCCTTCCTCCTACAGTGGCACACCCCTGTGTGGTTGACATGTATCTGGTGTAGGCCACTGGCCGGTGTAGTACCGCTTACGCTTGCTCCATCCTTACGCTGGCGCCGTTTTTGCGATTCACTATTATCTGCCTCATTTGCATGGAATTGACTACTAATACCTGGTTACGGCGCCGGACACCGCCTCCACTCCTTGACTACCATTGCGCTGGGGTTGCAGCTTTACATACATACTATGGTGTGTGGTGGCTGTGCAGCTGATTTGTGTTCTAATGCTCTTTTCGGACATTATCATATTATTTCATTGCTTTACAACTTCTGTGCACACATCCCGGGGTCTGCTGTTCTTTCTACGTACGTGCCATTTATGTCGTTTTTACATTTTGTGCATATTTTCTTTGGACATTCTCGGTGCCTTTCCACATTGGCATATTGCACCTATATGATACCTGACTTTGACAGCCTTCCGTTACTCCTCCGGTATGTTTGGGTAAATGTAAACCTTTTTTTTGGTTTACATTGCCGTGCCCTTACGCTACGCCTGCGCCACTTCGTGGATCGCTATTTGCCCTCATTTGCATGGTGCAATACCGCACACAGTGTGTTTTGCATACCTACGCCGGGGGCGGGGACGGTCCGGCGCACGCCGGTAGTGCACGTGGAATTCATTCATACCTGAATCGCTAAGCAGCCATATTTGGCGTTATAACGCCGACGCTATGCTGGCACCTGGCGCAAGGTTCATGAATCCCGGGGAGAGTGTTTAAAATATTTTTACTGCTGACCAGGCAGCGTTAACACAAAGAATAAAGAATACATTTACTAAACAACTCCATTTTGTGATTCTCATTTTGGTTCCTTGGGTTCTCTAAATGCATATATTAAGATCCTGAGCAACACAATTTACTACATAGTGTTTCCAGGTTACTTTTAAAGCGAGACAACTGCAAATTATAGGCATGCTCATTTAACAAATACACTATATAGCAAACATATTGTCACACTGCAGTTTAGAATCTGATAAGAGGAAACAGTGACATGAATTATCCCATGACTTGTCTGAACACATGCCACTAAAATCAAGAGGCATGACACAGATACCTCAGAAAATTAACAAGAATAAACAAAAACAAGAGGAAAATGAAATAAGTGCTGTAAAAGTTATCCTGCATTAGGGTGAGATGTGCATATCATGGTTTAACTTTGAAGCATGGCATTTTTCAGCTGAAATTGCCTCAAAGTAGAAACAGGGTAAGTGCTAAGTTTTTACAGTGGACAGTGTCATTAGACTTCTTGGATTAATTCACGAACTAGTGAAAGTTGCAATTTTATTGAAATTCTGAAACATCATCTATGTGTTCTCTAAATGTAACTCATTTTTTGAGGTTTGTGTCACATCACGAGACATAAAATGTTCTTTAAGAAATCTTTCACTTTTTCATATTGTAAAACACTATACGTAAAGTGGCAGTTGCATAAAACATCTTAAATTTCAGCTGTACAGCTCTATGTAATCCTCTTAAATCATTACATTGCTGTGATCTGGATTTATCAACTGTTGAAAATATATTAGTTACTTCAATTTCAATTTCTCTGTGCCTAAAAAGCATACCATGCATATATAGTCCCTTCCCTGGGGTCCACTGCTCCATCCACACTGTAACACAAATGTTATGTTTGATAACGTGTAACAGCCCATCAGTAGTAATACCATCAATACTGAACAAAAATAAGGTTTGCTCATTTGTTGGTTTCCTTAACAGATTTATGTTGGCTTTATTTCTGGATCATGACTGGTAATCTGTGACTAGAATGGCTATAAATTAAATCCATGCAAGCCTCTTGTTATTCAGTAATAAAATACATCACTTATTCTAAAATATTATATAAGTTCTTTGATGTATTTATCACATGATTCATGGTTTGAAGTCATTTGGTGTGGCAGGTTAGCAAATAATATTGACTATATATTCCTCTTTATAGGCTGCATTATCAGTTTTTCAGACATTAAGATCAATGTTAAGGTAAGAAATGGAGTTGAGTGGGCTTTTCCAGCTTTAAACCTCCATTTTCAAACCGCATCAAGAGAAAACCTCAACACTAATGGACAGTCAAGCTTCTACTGTGCTGACCTTAAACTCTTTATACCATTTTCTCTCCTGTGCATTTCCTCTGAAGCAATTATTAGATGAATCATCAGCTGTTTTTTACACAGAGGTGTTCCCTCTGGGTATTGCCTGACATGGAAAATCTGCTTTACCTCATAGATTATCTCAAAATATAGGAATAAAACTACTGTAGTAAGAATAAAAATGTCACAAAGCAGAAATATGAAACTATATGAATATCTATATATATTCAAAGTGATAGTTTCTCACTTATTCTAACCTGATTACCTGTGAGTTAGTCCATGACAGTCTTGTAAACACAATAACCTAATTTTGTTGCAGTTTGTTAGATTTTTGTGTGCTATAAACTAGATTAACACAATTCCATATTACAATACATACTTTATTAACAAAGTATTCATTCATTAGATTTTTATGAGAAAATTAGAATCCCTTTTCTCAAAATGCCTGTTTATATTTGATTGATTTGATGTATTCACTTAAATAGATTTAATGTTTGAGTTACTTAATATGTAATATCAGAATATGTTGTACATTTGTAATCTGGGACCTATTGCAGCTAATGATGAAGACTTTTTAAATGAATTTTTTGTTGTGAATATTAAAAAAATTACATCTGTACAATAACATATAGTGCAAAAACTGTTGAAGAGTATATTTGCTCCATCAGCAAATGTTTTTGGCACCTGATCATTTATTAATAAATATTGTAGTACCTGCATTTTGTCTACACTGGCTCAGCATTCAAACTTTATAAAACCTCTGTCCTGTGCTTTAAGTGTTAGGGGCATTCTGTCTTTTCTGCATGAATTTTAGCCTGCATACTGACTAGTCTGTAGACAAGTGATTCAGTGTCCTTGTTTGTGAACATTAGCCTTATAGTCTGTAAACCCTCCTCCACTGACATCCTGCTGGTCACCCTTTACTCTCTATTTCATAACAGACACTGACATTTACTCACACTGCTTTTACTCAGACTATTTCTTTCTCTTACATTGTCTGTACTTCTTCTAGATTTGCTACTCCCATTACTTAAATGCTCCTGTCTTTCTTTGTTGTAACTGCATGCTTTCAAGGAAGTCACCCCCTTGGTCTCCCCCTTCCTTTCTTATTTCTCCTTGCCTTAGACAGCCACTAAACCACTTTCATCTTTAAGCTAGTATTTGTGCCCACACACCATTGACTTAGCACACTCAGCTGTCTCTTTAGTGTGTTTTATTTTTTTATAGAAGTGTCCCTGAAAATAAATAGATATCGGTGGTTGGTATAATGGTTAAAGTGTCTGACTCACAGACACATGGTACAGTGTTTGATTCTCAACAGTGGGTGGGAAATTGGCTAGGCTTAAAATGGCCTATTAAGAAAGCAAGCCTATTAATTAGTTATGAAGCCATGAATATAAGGGAAAATTAAAATTTTACCTCATTCAGGGCTTCAGACAGTACCCCAGCCTTGCAAGGCTAGAATGCCTTCCATACCTTCAGACTGCAACGTGAATGTGTGAGAACCAAAGAAGGCGGTGTTCTATCTATATAAGATATAAATTCACCTCCCATCTGGTTAGACTGGAGAACTCCATGAAGTTACTCCAAGTTCAGGTTAGACCCCCATTCAAGGCATAGCCAATTATAGATCCCCCTCCATGTGTCTTGATGCGCACGAAGCCTACTTGACCAAACTGGAGTCAATTCAAATATTGCCAAACACTTTGGTTATGGGGGATTTCAATTATCCCACCATCAACTGGGAAAGCTACTCTAGTCCTAACTCACTAGTGCAAAAGTTTCTTGACTTTGTTGACTCAAAATCCCTGCAACAAATTGTTCAAACCCCAAACAGAGGAATGAACATACTAGATCTGGTCCTCTTTAACATTACAAACAGATGCACTGTTGCAACTGTCAGACCCTAATTAGTTGCGTCTGACCACAAATCAGTCACATTTGAACTGGCACTAACACCAGAACTCAGAAAGGGTGCAGTCAGGCTAAAAAACTTCACCATGGCAAAACTATACCCTCCCTAGGGGTAGGTATAAATGCATTCCAAGCCACATCCCTAACTGGAAGTGGTAAGTACACTGAAGCTTACACTAAAGCCATGTACAATCACTGACTTGGCTGTTCCAGATAAAATCAAAGCCAGAATCCCAAGTAAAAACAAGCTGCCTGGTGGGCATCCAGCATCAACAAACTTTTCAACAAATACAAAAAGTTGCTGTCCAAGAAAACAAACGTGAGGCCCTAACAATGGAAAAGCACCCTTCTCAGACTCAACAGGCAAACAAGACAACACCTCGGATCCTCTAAGGGCATCTTTGAGAAAAACTTAGCAAGCACAGCCAAGGATAACCATAAGGCCTTTTGCAGCTATGTACATAGCCTAAAAGGCAGGACTCAAGCATGTGCTAAACTTGTGACTAATGGCATCACACACACTGACCATGCAGAGACAGCAAACCTGCTAGCTAATAGATTTGGCAATAATTTCACTTCCTTATCTTCTCCAAACTTATCACAAAAATTGTCCCTAGCCTCCCCACATATCTGAAAAGGAGGTCATTAGAGTCTTGTCCAAGGCAAAAAATACAGCCTCTGTGGGACCAGATGTCATCCCAGTCTGTCTTCTAAACAAGCTAAAACATGAACTGGCATCACTATTAAGTACCCTATTCAATCATAGCCTAACCACAGTCTTTGTTATTGCAGAATGGAGAACAACAACAGTTATTCTGCTCAACAAAGGTCTCCTAGCAACAGGCCCAGGGAATTATAGACTAATAAGTCTGACCAGCCTCATCTGTAAGGCCATGGAAGTATGATCACGGACCTCATTAATAAAGACATAGGCAACCTCCAAATCCTGGTTCCAACCCAATTCAGCTTCATTAAGGGAAGATCCTGCCTGTTAAATGTAATGGATTTCTTCAAATATGTGACCAGGGCCATTAACAAGGGCAAATCTGTGCATACAGCATACTTCAACTTGGCAAAGGCTTTCGACACGCTCCCACACTCAAGTATTACCTATAAACTTAGCAAACTGAATGTAAACCACTTTGCTGCAATATGGGTTGCCAAATGGCTCACAAATTAGACACATACTAGCAAAGTGGTTGATTCCACATCAACCAGCAGACCTGTCATCAGTGGGGTGCCACAATGGTCAGTGCTGGGACCCCTACTGTTTGCTATATACTTCTTAGACGTTCAGGCCAAAACTAATGGGTTATGGCTGACCAAGTTTGTGGACGACTGCAAACTAAGTGCAATTATCGAATCTGCAAATGATGTCAGTATACTTCAGGAGGGTCTTATACAGAGCAATGACTGGTGTCTTAGTCACAGTCTCAAACTGAATGCAAAGAAATGCATCATCATTCCATTCAGCATAAACAATATCCTTTCACATTATCAAATCAGCAACAACACCCTAAGTGCCTACGAACTGGGAAGGGATCTGGGATCACAAGTTGACTGCAGCCTTAACTTTGACCATGTGTCTACTGTAGTAAGGAAGACTTTCTAAGTAGCACACTTGATTAGTAAAGGCATCTCCTCTAGAGCAAATGAGGTTATAAGCCCTCTATAATTGTCACTAATCAGACCCATAACTGAGTATAATGCCTCTTTTGGCATGTACCATACAAAGCACCTGCAGTAATTGGAAAGACTTCAGAGGTTTCCAATAATGAAGATCAAGGGACTCCGGCACATGCCTTACACATACTGAGTAAAGTCCCTGTCACTATGCTCTGTATCATATAGGCTTTTTAGCCTTATGCCTGGCTTACAGAGCAATCTCACACCCAAACCTAATGAATTTGTTGCACATCCATAAATCAAACGAGACTAGAGATAACTGTTCCAGGGACCTAAATATGGCCTGCAACTTGAATAGGACATGCTGGAGGGACAGAGTTGTCTCCCAGTGACTGCTGTATCTTTGGAATAGGATACCAATTCATGTGAAACAGAGCATCTCTATGACAATGTTTAAAAGGAAGCTAGACGAGTGGATGGGGCAACATAATTCTTCCTGGGGATAGCACCCACAACCCTCCTGGACATGGGGAGTCATTACTAAATACAGTCCTAGTTACTGACTAAAGTATCTATGGTATTACATTGGGATGAAACTGCAAGGCTTGAAATGACCTCCAAGCAGATAGCCTAGTAAACACCTATGATCCTATGTATGTAAACGTAAAGTGTGTAGTTTAAACACCAGTCTGTGGGCTATATTTTTATGTAGATTATAAATATTATGGCAGCCTAAAGCAAAGAGCATTGCCCACTATAATAGCTCAATTTCCTTAGACCATAGCAGTCCCATTGGTACTTTCTCTTTCAACTGTGATCCACTGATTGTTTTTAGCAGTCTTCTGTCTCCTATCCTTAAGATTTTTTCTCATTTACCCTAGATGTTTGTACTGAGACAGGATTTTTTTCTAGAGTTTCAGTCGTGCATTCCGGCTTACTTTTTCCTCATTGTTTTTCTGATCTGTGAGTGGGGGGGGGGTAGCCTTTGCACTTTGCATTTCATAGTCCATAGAAACCTCCTTACCATTGCATAGTTGTTCAGTCAAGTAACATTTTTTAAATTGTTTAATATTAGTCAGGTCAGGGTGATATTGGACAAACCCTCCTACTAAAACTGTATCCTAGAGCAACAAAATCAAGACTTTCATCTACTAGAACAGAGGCCTTTTAAACTGCATAGTTCATTTTATTTATCTCTCTCAGCAGATTTGTGTCTCTTTAAGTTCAGTCACCAATTGTTTTTCTCTGTCTTTTTGTCAAGTTTTCAACCTGCTTTATTGACCCTTGCTAATGCTCAGGCTCCCTCCACTCCCCTACCCTACCCCCATTTCCCACCCAGCTCCTCTTACTCTACATTTATACTTCCATAGCACCACCCACATATTCCTCAAACCGATACCATCAGTTCACTCCAGAAAAAAAACAGTCAATAGAATTAGTCCCAATAACAACACCCACTCTAGTTTACCACCCAAGACTTTCTCTCAAACTGTCCTACTCCTTGCTCCCATAACTATCATATTACATCTCTACAACCAACTTTGTACCCTCCTAACATTTTCTAATCCTAATTTACAACAAAGATAAAACCCAAGTTAAATAAGATGTCACTAACTTAAATTATTTTACTATTCCTCCTCACTCTACTAGCCTTCATTAATTATCAAGTTCACCTCCTTCAAATACTTAGGATTTCAACCAGTCCTCACAAAGAATATCAACATCTACTCAGCCTGTCTTTCTCCGTAACACCCTATCTCTGCAAACAAACCACATTTGATTTACGTATCTATAAATATCTTAAAACTAAGTATCTATATTTATGATCAAATACCAAACCAAGACTGAAATATAGATGTCCACATTCTTCCCTCTGTGCAATATCAGTTCAAAAAATTATCACCAAGTCCCAGGTCCCACGGTTCATAAAACCATCCCTTCCAGCTCCAAAATAAACCAGTGACCTAATACCACTCAAAAAACAGAACCAAAACTCACCTTACTAAATATAAACCTAAGAGGTATATGCAATAAAATCCATGACATACATGCCTACCTTGCCACATACACTCCTGATGTAGTCATAACTACCAAAATGTGGTTAAAAAAAGAAATAAAGGATAATGAGATCACCCCCCAGGACACAATATAATCAGGCATGACAGACAAAGCAAGCATGCAGGTGGTGTAGCAATCATCTATAAAAATTCCATAACCATCACCTTACTCCCACAGGAAATACACAAATTTAACAATGCTGAACTTCTAATAACCGGATATAGTGCTCCATGAAAAGAAGACAAAAGTATCATTGATCATTGAAATCACCACACCCAGTGACTACAGTGTCTTGGATACAGAGAGATACAAAATCATAAAATATCAGGTTTGCAGGCAGAAACAAGAGCAATGTGGAAGAAAGATACCCAGGCAGTCCCAATAGTAGTATGAGCAATGGGTCTTATAAAAAAGAATCTACAATTGTATTTAAATATGCTACTAATATATGTAACTCTGTATGAATTGCAGAAGGCATTATTACTGGGCACATCGTGGGTGTTGTGAAGAGCACCTCTGGCTGACATCAAAGATTGAAACAATACTAACTTCATGAACTTTAATCATACTTAAACTTAGGAATGAGCTGATTCCTGTCATGGTATTAGAAACCCAAAAGATTTGGAGAAATTAAAAAAGGGAGAAATACTCAAATTTAACAATACTGAACTTCTAATAACACTCCTAAAAATCAACAATAGGAAAACTATATGCTTAACAACAATTTATATACCATCTGGGAATAACATTAATACTGCTGAAAACATCCTGTATTGGATATCCAAACAAAGTGAGCATGAGACTATAATACTTGGAGACTTAAATACAGATTGGCAACTCATAAATTCCACTACCTCCACTGAATCCATAAGTTATAAAAGTTCAAACAATTCATAACCACACCCACTATAATCAATAAAACTTCAGGGAAACACTCAACATTAGACTGGATTCTTACAAACAAACCATACAAACTGACAAAAGTTGGCTGCCTGTCAGATAGCATAAGTTACCACATACCAACATATGCCACTAGAACTCATTATAACATAGATAAATATATTATCTATAATCAGATATGAAATACAACCAATTTCAGCAAAAATATTTTCAATGAAACACTAAAACAATATAACTGGAATGTTCTTAGAGCAATGACACACACAAGACACTGCTGTAGAAAATTTTAATAATGAAGTCTTACAAACCTTAATTAATCTAGCACTAGTACATAATAAAAGAGTAAAGTCCAAAAGTCCAACCCTGCACAATGGATAACAAAAAAAAAATAATAATAATGATAAAAAGGGATAAAGTCTGGAGAAATTGGTTAAATACAGAACTCAAAATGCCTTCCAGCAATTTAGACATCTTAAAAGCCTTGCAAAACTCCATGTTAAACACGACAACCAAACATACTATACCAGCCTACAAAACAAACATCAAAACCACCTAAAATTTTTGTGGTCAGCACTAAATATCTTATCCACCTTAGCAAGGCCGCCACTCCCTCTCCAAAAATAGACAATATGGCAAACTCTATCCCCACAAAGTTTAATTCCTAATTTATACAATCAATATTATCTCTATTAGCCACTAATACATCTGACCCCCTCTCTCTACCCCTGTCCAACTAAAACCACCCACAGCTCTTTAGTTTTAGTTCAGTACCCACCTTGCTCAGAATGAAGTTACTCCTTAAACTAAAAACTACTTCCATAGTTATACACCAGCTACCATCAAACTACCTAAAAACATCCACATAAGTCATAGCCTTCCCTGTGTCCATACTAACTAAAAGGTCCATAGTAGAATGATACTTCCAATCACTGTGGAAAAATCCTACATCATACTACTGCACAAAGGCAGCGCATCTACAGGATTTAATAACTACAGACGAATAGCAATTCTCTCCTCCCTCTCCATATGCAGCTGATGCAATACCTAACCTCAAATAACCTGCTGTCATAAACACAACATGGCTTTAGGCCCCTGCACAGCACCACTACTGCTCTACTACATTTTACCAGTATAATAAATCATTATAGAAACGATGGTCTGCTTGTGTCCACCATGTTCTTAGACTTGTCAAAGGCATTTGATACTGACTCACACCAGCAATTGCTCATTTCACTCTCCTCAATAGGACTTTCACAATACTTGTTGTGATTTCTTGGTTACCTATCTGGAGGGCAGCAAGACATTAAATGGCAACAGATCTCCTTTCAACCAGTTACTACAGGTGTCCCTGAGGGCTCTATCCTGAGTCCTCTACTATTTAATATATTTATTAATGACCTCCACACCTCAACTCACCATGCTAGTTTAGTTCAGTACACAGATGACTCAGTATTAATATGTGCAGCCTCAACAACAAATAAGCTGTAAGACATTACCCAAAACTTTTTCTCCTCCATAGAAATGTGTCTCAAATAATCAAACCTCCTACTCAGCCACAAGAAAACTAAGTTAATGCTTTTCACCTCACGATGTTGCCAAAATCAAAAGCAATCTTTTGCCTAAAGTCAGCAAATAATACTGTCACTGAAACTGTTACTCACAGTAAACTTCTAGGCGTGATAACAGATGACAGTCTGAAACATGACCAGCATATCACACCATTAAATCTACATACCAGAAACTAGGCTCCCTTTATAGGATCAATGGATTCCTTACAGATACTGCAAGAAAAACTCTAGCCACCACTTTCTTATTGCCAACTCTCTTATACTTCACTCCTATCCTAACAAACTTAAACAATACTCAAAGAAAGAAACTTGCCTCCCACTACAATAAAATAGCTATATTTTCCACCAGTCTCCCTCATAGGACCCACTATTGTCATAACTTAAAGCATTTAAACTGGCTTGAACTACACAACTACCTAACATATTCACAACTAACTACAGCACACAAATTTATTCATCATCTAGAAAAATGCCCTGCACTACAAAACATATTACTGACCCTACTGCCCAGCAAGAGACTTCTGTTCTAGTAACAAATTCTTACTACTCTCAAATAAGTCAAATAATGTTGCAGAAGTTTCACTGTACTCCCAGTACATTGCTAAACTCTGGAATAGTATCCCCACACAAATAAAACTCTCCAACAAACCCAATACCAAAACCACTGTTTAAACATCATCTTAGCCAGTCCTGGTTCTACACATGCTCATTACAGGGTTAAGGCCTTCTGCTTCCAGTAAGATACTCTCCAAATACTCTCCTTAAACAAAATACTCTCAACCTCTCACTGAAATGACACAACAATTTTTATACATAATTGCTGCATGTGCAATCCACTAAGTTGCATATGAGCTTTCTCTTTAGTAACTTCCAGCTCTGTAAAATCTCAGAATGTATAAATGTAATGACTGTTTGTGTATTAATGTAAATAGAATTGTAACTAAAATGTGTTTAACTGGAACTTAGTACAATGCAATGTTAGCAAATGGAACATTTGTCCATGGACCTTCACTGAAAAAGGGTATTACCCAGCCAGACGTACCTAGTAAACAAAGACAAATAAATAAATAAACATGGAAATGATTAACAGTGACATATGAAATCTTCAGACAGTGGATCTAACCTAGTTTGGCTTCATCAAGAGTAGATCATACTTACTCAACCTGTTGAACTTCTTAGAAAAGGTCACCAAAGCAATGGACAAGGGCAAAATGGTGCTTACTTCCTACCTAGACCTAGCCAAGACATTCTATACAATATTTTACTCAGACATTGTAGACAAACTCATAGAATTTGTTATAAACCTCTATGTCCCCTACCGAATAGTTAGGTGGTTCATAGGTTCATAAGTAGGTACTAGGCTATTGGCCCTAGGGCCTATATAAGCCTAGCCAAACGGTACCAAGAAAATTATTTTCCTGTGCCCCTGTCAAGTAGAGCCACAGAGTGATCTTCTAAAAAAGAACCAAACAAGTTATGCTAGGGGGTTCTACCTCCACAAAGATGCCTGTCACTAGTGGATCCCCTCATGGCTCTGTGCTGGGTCTGCTCCTTTTTGGCAACTACTTCTCTGAAGTCAAGGACAGCATTGAAGGCCTCCAGCTGATCAAGTCTACAGATGATTGCAAACTAGATACAATCATGTAATCCTCCTGCCACTAATATCCTCCAAGAAGAATTGACAAAGAAAAATAACTGGTGTCAGAGCCATGATCTAAAACTCAATGCCAAGAAATGCACAACAGTATACTTTACAAAATCAACTACCACTGGAAACTACCTCAGTAATCAAGGATTTAGATAGGCTTGTACACCATAACCTTTGACCATCATGCATCTTCAGTAGTAAGGAAATCATATGTATGGAATATCAATGCAACAATGTTATCATTCCACTGTGTTCACCCTCATTAGACTAGTTGTTGAGTACAGTGTCCCCTTCGGTATGTACCTGACCAGGCACATGCAACAATTGTCCACAGAGGCTTCTCACAAAAAAGATTCAGGATGATAACCAACATGTCCTATGCAAATCACCTCAAAGCCCTATCCCCGTACTCTGTTTCCTATAGACTATTGAGAGGCAAATTAGGCTTGACATACAAGGCATCCCTGTATCACATTCTGGTGGAACTTCAGCATATCTGCAAAACAAAATTGCATCAGAATTACCTGATCTAGGGATTTAAACCTTGCTGCTTGCAATGTAAATAGGGCATGCTGGAGGGACTGGTATGTGTCTCAGAGACTACCCCTTTTCTGGAAGAAGTTTTCATTCCATGTGAAGCGGAGTTCTTCTCTAACCCAATTCAAGCATCACTTGGACTACTGGATTTGGAATCAGAAATTAACTCCTGGTCTGGTATCTATGTCCTTAATGGACAGAGGTAGACTATAAATGCTTGACCACCCAAGCACTAGCCTACATATACCTCTTAGAATAATCCTAAGATTCCTAAACTTGTCCTATTTATTTGGTATGCATGGCTAGCCTTAAAAAGGCCCCTGTATTCATGAGCCTAATATACATCTGTAAACCTATGAACATATGAACTGATGCCATTGAGTATAAACAGTTCATAGGTTGATTGGTGTATATCTCCATACTTGGTCTCCTACATTGATTTTTAACCTTGTATGCATCAGTGTAAGGACAACATGAGATGTGTCCATAAACTTTAATGGACACATCACTGTACATGAACAGAGGAACTTCCATTAAAGTCTGTGGAAACACTTCATGCCATTCCTAAAGTGATGTCACTGAGGGATCCTCTATATTTATTTGGACAGTACTTTAATAATAAAAGTTTATGAAGAGCTTCATTAAAAGTCTTATCCCTGTACTCAAGTCCCCTACAGACTGTTGAAGGGAAATCTATGCCTGTCATATGAGGCATCCTAGCATCCCACTATAATGGGACTTCTGCATATCTGCACATCAGTCCAAAAATGCAAATAATGATTGGGGGGATGCATAGCAGCAGTTAACTCACAAGATACCACAATGCACATATGAGCATCAGCAAATCACTTTAATTGTTCAAATGCCAAACTTATTCAAGCACGCAAGCTTTAATTTGAAGCTCCATACATACAGTATATATATATATATATATATATATATATATATATATATATATATATATATATATAAATAACTATACATACATGTGTGTATGAGTGTAAAAACATGTTCTTCTTATCATACAGTAATAACAAATGATACTTTGACCGCTAAACTATACTTAAAGTCAATTGTAAAGGGAGATCACACTATAAATGCAAAAGGCCCACTCTCCACCCAGTAATATATCTGAAAACAATACATCCATGTTTATCTGTTATTAAACAGTAACCCACCAAGTCATAATCCACCCTTGTTTCCCTTAATACAGAAGACTAATAATCATCCTTTAAATCCTTTAATATCTTCACCTTACTCTCATCATCTTAATCAAACCTTTTCATGTTAATCTTTTAGCTGTCTGTGCTGTAGTAACCCTCCCTAACCATTTGTGCTGCCCATTTAATATGCCACTTCCAACAGTTCATTATAATACCCTTACAAGACCATGAAGGCACAGCAATTGAGTTTTTCCATTGCCTTCCACCTTTGTGCATAAGGCCCTTACATTCCATTATAGAAAGGGCAAGGTTATTTCCACATCTTCCTGAGAGTATACCCTAGCCAAAATCCCCATCCACAAGATCACCCATCCTCCACCAGCCCAATCGGGTCTTGTCTGAGGTTAACACAGACAACTGTCATTAGATGGTGCTTGAGGTATTGAGGTATGTATTAGCTAGAACCAACATGAATCCTTATTCCTGTTCCTGTCCATCATTGTCAACTCATAACAAAATTAAGGTACTACCTTTAAATTGGCCCTTTTTGTCAGGGCTGCTAGTCAAGAGACATGCTTCTGAGAAAATAACCAATGCAATGAAATTATGCAAATTAGAAAAAGTATTTCAATAATTTTTAAAACATAAAATTATTTTGATCATGAATATAAATTATACTATACACAGCATGATTACATTATCTAACTTCTTGTATGGCAAAGGAACTGTAAATCTGCCATACAATTTAGTTATACACATTCTATTCTAGATCATCAGTCTTTTTACCACTGAAGCCCACTGTTGCATTACAATTAATATCCTGCTTCCCAGACTGGAGTATGGACTACCCATCATCCCCTCTGTTCTTCACAAAGCACTACCCTTCTTCAGGCATCTGTAAAACAAATACTTAGCTCTATGCACTCTCCATGTACAGCAAATACCAATTCACCATTCTAGTAGATCCAAATGGATACCTGTTGGGGCCAGACCTAGTCTTCTCTTCAACACACTTGCCTTTAGACTACTACACGAAAGACACTGCCCACATTTCCTTAGTAAATTAGCTATCAAATACTCTTCTACTCACTCTGAACTTCTAATACCATTCAGCTACTAAGACCTACCTTCACTCTAGCTACCTACAAACATTCATTTGTCCCTGCTTGCTTGAATTCCCTAGATGAAACTATATGATACACTGACTCTCTAAAAACCTACAAAAATCCCACTCCTCTCATCTCAATAATGAAAAGAAATGTACTTGTTTCAGGGAAATAGATTAACCTCACTATACCCCTCACTCTGGCTATCAATCCCTCTAGTTTTTCCAGCTTCTAAGTCCTCCTTAGTGCCTTTAAGACAGTAGAATACTTTTTCATACTATATTCTAATGCTGCTGTTTACTCTTTGTATAGCTAATGCATGTATAACTGTTTTAAGACATTTGTAACTCCTGTTTATTTAAAATATTTACTCCTGTTTTTTTTTATTTTTTTTTTATCTTGTTTATTCTGAAAATTTAAATGCAAACGGTTTATAGTCTGTATCTGTATTTGCCTGCATGGCTCAGGTTGTGGCTAAAAAGGGTCTTCAGACCAGTCCACTTACCTAGTAAACAAATGTAATACGTAAATAAATAAACTTGTTGTAGACATTGTTTGGCCCACCTGTAATGCATACAAAAACCATTCCCACAGCCTGTTTATAAACAGCAATAAAAAACATGCAGTAGAAACGATATAAAGAAGTTCATATCAATAGTTTCTATACCAAAGCATTTTGTGAGTAAATCACTACTACAGTCTTGTAAAAATAAGAGCACGTAACACTGTACTTTTGGAAAACAGTCTTTAACTACTTCAGGTAGAGCCTCTGCAGACACTTAAAACAAAAGGGCACTTAAAGCTGCCAGAAATCGAGTTGCAAAAACTTTGCAATACAAATTATTCATTTACTGTTTTCATGCACCATACTGTTCTAGGCAGAAAGCAATAATGAATTACATACCATTATGTCTCCATAGCCTCCTGGCATTAAACTAATAAGAAAATCAATGTGGAAAGGCATTTATTAGAGACAGGTACAGGTCTCTTTTTTTTTCCCAATTTGTCTTGCTTTTTACACAAGATTGTAGAGGACCGCTAAGTAGATTCAATGAATGGTGCCCAGGATGTGGGATTGTCAAATGACATAATTTACTTGGACTTAACAAAGGCATTCTAGTCAGTCCCTTATAACATGGTATTATCAACAATGGAACATTGATCATCAGTAGTTATATAATAAGGGGGGGTTAACAAATGACTATATAATGATATATACAGTACGGATTAATATATATGTATTTTTTAATTACCAAGATTATTAACAGAGGGGTCTCTCAAGGATCTGCTTATTTGGTTCCTCCCTATTTCAATTTTAATGTCTGCCTTCATCGGCACAAAAGGTTTATGGATCAATGCATTTGCAGATGATTTTAAGACTGGTGGCATCATGCCAAATGTTGTGGATGTAGAAAAAAATATATAGCATTGCCTAAGTGTAATTTTGTTGAGTGGTCTATAAACAGATATGTTTTCTTTAACATCAACAAATGTAGAATCTCGTACTATGGTAACAGAAACAATAGACATCATAATACTATACAGAGTATGGAGATACATCATCTAGTTCTGCCATGGTGTGTACAGTGTGGGACTTGGGTGTAATCATAGATAAATTCCTGAATTTTGATACCAGTGCCACAGCAATAACCAAAATATGTTATGGTATGTTTTAGGATATGCTACAAACAATTATAAGCACGATAAAAAAAATGATTACCCCATTATATAAGTCTTTAATCATGGCTATTATGAAATATTGTGGAGAAGCCTGTACATATAAAAAAATGAAAATAAATTAATAAATAAAAAATATAGAGAATTATAAAGTTTACCAGTCAAGTTCATGGAATATGGACTGCAGGCTTTGGGGCTGTATTCTGTTAATTACAGATTTTTAAAAGAAGACTTAGTGTTGAAATACAAATGTTTTAAAAATGATCATTTAGCATCACATTACTTCACATCATATCATGTTGGAACTAGGAATAATAATCTTATCACTGTCCCAGGTCCAGACTACAATTAAAAAAGGAACTTTCTAGTAAGATCAGCAAGGCTATGGAATATGATACCTGTAGACTAACATCTAGGTTGAAAGTGTTTTAAAACATGATTTATACCGCTGCTGGTGAATGGGTGTATGACCAAGGGCTAGTGAAAACAAGCTTCAAGATAACCTCTACTGTGGCTGTGAGCTTGCGAAACAAAATACATTGTAATATTTCAACACTGTATGAGAAAACTACATTTTTTAATTTAGTTATATATAATATACTTGCCAATATATTCAAATCTCTGTGAGGCAGTAGAAAGGATCTGCTATACATCAGCCATTTTGGAGATGTTTTGAGTTGAAATATTTTATTTTAGAATCCAAAGGAAGGGTGTTTAGAGAAGAAAATTCCAGACCAATGAACATGAAATCAAATACACTGATACTACATCTTCTGAGATTTGTATAGAAGATATACTTTTGTGCTTTCTAGATTTTGCTTTGATGTCAAAAGAAAAAAATATGTGCTTTTTGGATCTTTATGTTATGTCAAAATAATTAATTATATGCTTTCTGGATCTTGCTTTGATGTCAGATTGCTGATCTAGGCAGGTCTTCCCTGCTGCTTTCACCACACTGCCATATGTTTCAGTCATGTTTGGGGGCAAATACTGGGATACAGCCAAATGTGTTATTTCTTTTTTTTAAAACAATTGTATTGATTTTAAAGAAATAAATATAAACAATTACATGTTCTTTTAACATAAAGATATTTACAATTCAAAAAGTGTTCACATAAGCATTCACATAACAGTGTTTAACAAATAAAGTGAAATTACTAAAACTATATACAAAGACATCCATTGAATATCATTAAGTTGCCTAGGTATTTGATTATTTCATATATATAACACATACAGAGGTTGGAATTTGATTTATATGATATCATTGTCAATCTCTTTTCAACACATTCTGTAGATAAACCCATATATGATAGTTACAAGTTTTTCTAGCTGTTCTAGATGTCATAGTTGCAATCTGCAATTGACAAACTTCCATTAGAATTTTCTTAAAATCACTATAGGAAGGAGGGAATTCAGATATCCAGTTTCTTGTTATAGTTTTCCTGGCTCCTGCCATTATTGCCCAAAGTACGGAATGTTTAACTCTTTTTACACAACCAGGTATGGGTGTACTGAAGAGCACTAATGATTTGGTCAAAATAAAATTATCTGTGAATATTGCTTGTAGGAGTTCTTTAATGTTTTCCCAAAATACACTTAAAGCAGGGCAGTCATAAAACATGGTTCCACTCAATGTTTGTGTTAGACTTACATCTGTTGCAAATATTTAGTTTACCATTCATTTTGTTCATTAGTTGAGGAGTGTAGAAGGATCTACATAAACATCTCCAGGAATATATTTTCCATTTAAGTGAAAGTGTTGTTTTCCCTGCAGATTCTAATATATTTGTTTTATCTAGATCCCTTGGAAGTGTGTTATTAACTGTATAAAAATGGTTCCAGAAATTAGCAGGACAACAATATGTTTCTTCTCTGATAAGTCTGATAAGTCTGTATATAAATGCCATGTTGTCTGAATACGTTTGTTTATGTTGAATAACTGAATTAAAGAAATCTAGCAGTATACTAGTGACCTGTTTATTAGCAGAAGTGATCGGGTCCATCTTATTTTGTAAGAATAGTCTGAGGGATTGTATGTTAAGCCATAGGGAGTTGTCTAACTGATATTCACATATTATCTGATCTACATCCTTCACCCTATCATCTGCAATAAGTTGAAACCAATACAAAATACCTTTTTGTTTAAGCAAGGTAATTTTATCTATATCTGAGGATTGTAAGGATTCTTGACTAAAGGCTATTGGGGAAATCAAAAAAAAAGTTCCTTGCACTTAGTGTGTTTAAATATAAAGTTTATAAAATGTATTAGTATGTTGTGTAAGTAGCTAAATGAATGTTTGGGTATGCTGTGTAACATTAAGTAATCTTTAAGTATCCATAATATTAGGTTATTTATTAATTCAAATTTGTATGGCTGTGGATTCGATATTAGTAACATAGCTGAGGATTCCCAGAATATTTTCCATTTGGCCTGATATGGTGTATCTAAAAGTCATGCTATGGATCTAATAATAGCTGCATTAGAATAAAGGTTCAAATCAGGAAAGGCTATGCCCCCTTTGTTTCAACTATGAAGGTGATGTTTTAGGGCTATTCTAAGTTTTTTGGGAAACCAAAAAAACTTTAATAACAGAGAAATGATCTTATTAATGAAAACTTTACTGGGAAGTATTAAAATAGATTGTATAATATAGAGAATTTTAGGAAGGATTATCATTTTAATGATAGTTAACCTTTCCTCAGTTGTAAATATAATTGTATTCCATTTTGTTAATAAAGTTTGAATAGTTACATAACATCTATTATAATTTAGTTTTATGATTAATTTAATATCTTTAGCAAGAATGATGCCTAAATATGTAATTTGATCTGAGATGTGTTTGTTAGTGTCTTTGTTAATGTTTCTCTTATTATGGTTTGAATAGATAGGTAGGATCTTAGTTTTATTATCATTGGATGTCAGTCCAGGTATAAATTGAAATGTGTTAACAGCTTCAAATAAGGCTGTTATGGAAGAATTATCTCCTTTAGTAGTGATGAGCACATCATCAGCAAATAACTGAATTTTACAAGTTATTTTGTCACTAATTTCCACACCTTCTATGTTTTTATTTCTGCGTATATCGTTAGCCCATGGTTCCATTATGAGAGTAAACAATAAGGGAGATAAGGGACAGCCTTGTTTTGTTCCTTTAGTGATGGGTATTTGAGTCGATGTGTATGATCCAATTTTGATATAAGCCAGAGTGCCTTTATAAAGGTGTAATATTAAATTAATAAAATTATCTGAAAAGTTTAAACATTGTAATAATGTGAATAGATAATCCCAATGTATTGAATCGAATGCTGAGTTAATGTCAAGACTAACCAGACACAAGTGTTTTTTCTTTCTGTGTGAATAATCAATTAAAATAAGAGACTGTTTGATGTTATCATATGTACTTCTATTTGTTACAAAACCTGTTTGGTCATCATTAATTAACTGGGGTAAGAATTTTTTTAGTTTATCAGCATAGATGTTCATAAAGATTTTGTAATCAATATTTAAAAGAGTTATGGGCCTATATGACGTACATAATTTAGGGTCCTTACTAGGTTTAACTCATTAACCCCGAGTACCTTCTCATGGCGCCTCTGTGCTTAACACCGAGCGTGCCATGAGAAGATAAGAATTCCATTATGTTAACCCAGAGTGTCTTCCAGCAATGCAAGTAAGTTTACAACCCTAATTTGAAGGTATTTTTGAAAAATAAGTTGAGAAAGTAACTGAATGTTTTCGGTTACCTTCTCAACTTAGGATTTAGAGTGAAGTTACCTGATGGTCCTATTGGACTTTTATAAGTAAATCGGGTGGGAATGCTCCCTGTGTATTCTTATCATTACAGCACGGAGTTTCCTAAATGAAGCGGTGGCAGCCAATCAGATTCGTACATAACTTGTGTTACGTGAC
This sequence comes from Protopterus annectens, assembly GCF_019279795.1. Classification (NCBI taxonomy): domain Eukaryota; kingdom Metazoa; phylum Chordata; order Ceratodontiformes; family Protopteridae; genus Protopterus; species Protopterus annectens. The sequence goes on along the minus strand of NC_056729.1, from coordinate 436,903,032 downwards.
TTTTAGGTTTTAGTAGCGGCAAAGAAATCCTTGATTTCCCTTTAGTGTTTCATTTTAGCGGGTAAGATAGTGTGAAGTGGCTTCCTAAAATTATACTGCTCATATTCACTCAGAATGGACATAAAAGTTTGCAAATCTCTTCACGGACAAGTTCAAGGTTCTCCAGTCTGTGATCAGGACACAGGAGAAGAGAACAGATCATCTTGTTGGCCTCGCACCTGAAAAGGTTTGTACTACTAAGTTTCATGTAAAGTTAGAAAAGTCACACTTGCACAATGACCGAAGCATGTCCCTTGCTGCTCTTTGAAGGAGAGCCCCGTCCTGTGCCACAAAGGTTCGTAGAGATAGAACACTTCAGGGAAACTTCTGGTTAAATATTTCATCAAAAAAAAAAAAATGAGCCCGACCTCCATGTAAAATAAAAGTGCTCATCTCGGCTTGTAGTACACTTGAATGGAAGTTTATCTGCTGTATCTTTTAATAACAAGGCCTGTAATTCCCTGCAGGCATTAACAAACGCTCTGGATTTTTGTTACAGCTGGCTCTGACGGTTGTTCCTTTTGTTTGTTTGCCTTTTTTTTTTTTATATAGACTCTTTTATGGTGCGATTGTTTCAAGCGCATAGATACCAGAGCAATGTGATTGTCAGGTACAGCCTCTGGGCTCCCTAAACTGTCTGCACTTAGGGATCCACTTTCCATAGGTCATGAGCCTTATTGTGAGGTATTGCTGTGCAAAAGCAAGTGATATTCGCTGCGGCAAAGGATGAAAAGTTTTATTACTTTACAAAAAATGCACTAAACCTTCAGGCAGAATGTGCCGATATATTTTTTAGTGTCCCTCTGAGTAAGTAAACATTCAATGAACATTCATGTGCATTTTTTTATGTGACAGTTATATATCACTAGTTTTGCTAGCTAGCATTATCGAACTTGGGTTGATTTAGGGGTTAGAGTCTTATAAAGCATTGCTACGGAACTGAGTAGTGTGCGTAATCTTCTTTTGATTCAGTAACAACAAAAAAGGTATTAAATGCAGAAAGCTGAGTATGTCACATTTAAAAAAATAATACTCTGCATTCCAGTTCTTCCTTGATTGTGGCATCTGTTGTCATCAACAAAAAATTGTCTGCTTTGAAAACGCCGCCGACTTTGGGCTTGGTAAACTAATTCTGGCCAATACCTGTTGGTGTTGAGTTTGTCCAAATGTCGTTCAACAAGTTTGGCTTCACAGTGCTACTTGAAGGAGTGAGGAGCCTTTTTATTGACTCGCTGAGGCAGCCAAAGATTCAAAATGACGTTTGTGTATCATAGCAAAAGCAGGAGTGGGGAACTTTAGAATGTCTTCCCTTTTGTAGCCCATATGCCAGTATGTAGGAGGTTATGTAAGTGAATTACATTTATTTCCGTTTGTGTACCCTTATGTAAATGGGGTTGTACAAACCCATAGACTATTTAAGACATTGTCTACTTTCTTCATTTAGTCTGCAATAATTAGGAGTGGAGACTATGGCAGAGGAAGATGGTGGGGAACTTGGTTTGCCTGTTATACTGAGGTAACCCTGCAAGTTATCGTCAGCAATGCAACATCACAAGCTGATGAAAAACGGCCCACAAATAGTTAATGTGGACAGTGTTATAAATGAATGCCTATGTCTCTGTGATGCAATAGGGCTTTACATTTGTGCCCAGTGTTGTCCTTCCATAATTTACAGAAAATTGTGGTGGATGTTCAATAGTTTCTTTTGCAAGATTAAATTAAGGTACTATTTTTCTTATTGCAGCAGTTCACTGGGGCAACAATATGGGAATGTTATTTTGAATGAATAGAGTGATTTCATTGACTCCATTATGAAAATAATTACCTCATACATCATTAGTACAGCTAAATGAGGACAGTAGTCAGTAATTTGATATAAATGATGATTCTTTTGCAGACATTGTCAAAGTTGCCTGTACATTGTATGAAATGTTTTGGCTAAAGGGTACAAAAGTACTGTTTCCCCCTTATAATGAATAATGCATGTTTTCATATTTATGGAAAAACATTTTTGGGTACGCAGATGGAAAGAAAATATTATAAAGGAGGACTGGGTAGCTTAATACTGGAAAATTAACTAAGGGGATTAGGTATGTTTTGAAAGAAGCTGATAAGCGGGCAGTATCAAAAGATGTGTACGAATGTATGTGTTTGATGACACGAAGAAAGGTAGGGTACCTGTTTTATGCACATTTTTTAGAGTATTTAGCCTGTTACATTAGCTGTTGTAGATGCTTTTGCATTTAGTGGCTAATCCTAGGCATGCGTATATTTTATTTAGTTGTTACATTTATTCTGCTCATATTTACTGACTTCTTATTTGAAGCATTATGTAATACTGCCGGCCTCCAATCTCCGGCTTGTCATCAACACTGAAAGGGTCATTGGGGTGAATGTTTCATTTTGGTTCTTGTGCATACTTGGGCATACTACTGAAGGGGTCTTGTGGCAAATGTTTCATTTTAGAGCTTGTGTATACTCGGATATACTACTGAAGAGGTCATTGGGGGGAATGTTTCATTTTGATTCTTGTGTATATTTGGTATTGACTCTGTCATCCACTACACCTGCACTAGGCATGTAACTGTCATAATGTGCATACTCTCCTCTACTTGCTGTTACCAAAAGGCTCTGCTCCCCTTGTATACAGTACCTCCATGTAATCTCCATGGGCAGGATTCACGAAGCCTCCGTGTAAGAGTTACAAGGCTTACACGGAGGCTGCAGTTAAACAGTGTGACGTCAGCATGTCATGCATATGCATGAGGGCATGCTGAATCACACCTAAGGTTTACACAGTCCGTGGAAGACAGTAGGGGGCGTGTCCGTAGGCCGAGCCCTGCAAGAGGACACGCCCCCAGAAGAGTAAAAGTGCCTAAAGTAAACCCCCACAACAGAGAACATGGAAATGTGAATAAACACAACACATGCCCCCACAGACTATGAACATAAAATTATATAAATGAACATGTTATATTTTTTAAATTGTAAAGATGTTTGCCTGTGAGTGCGCTCGTTTGCGCGGGCGTGCCCGTAGCTCAGCCACAGTTAGCAGTAAGTGGAAAAGCATATAAGAACTAACTATGCAAAGTAAACCAACAAGCAATAGTGTAGCGGTAGATACATTGGCTGAAGAGCAGGCAGTCATGGTTCGAGCCCCCACAACATAAATTTTTATTTTTAGTGAAATAAGCATGAAACAAGTCCCTGACATATATGTACACATATAAAATTATATTTTATGTAAAATGTAATGAAATAGGCCATTTATTTTGAAGAAATGTGAGATAACAAAATAATAACAAATGCCAGATGTGCCTATAGCTGAGCTACAGTTTAACAAGGTGAGTGCATCTGCCCGTAAATGAGCAGTGGTTTAACAGGTGTAAAATGAGTGCCCGAAGGTGAGCAGTGGTTTAACAGGTGTAAAATGAGTGCCTGAAGGTGAGCAGTGGTTTAACAGGTGCAAAATGAGTGCCCGTAGGTGAGCCGTGGTTTAACACGCTGAAACTGTGTGCCCCTAGCTGAGCTGAGCGTAAGATGCGTGCTGACAGCCAAATGAAGTGTAAACCAGCGTAACCCATTTGCGCGGAGCTGCGCGCTGCGCCAACAAGCTAACCGACGGGCAACGTTGAGCAAGCTGTACCAAAACTGCCTTTACACAGACACACCTCCTAGCCTGTCTAGACAGTCATAAAATATAAAAAGCAGTTGCCAGGTTCGAACCCAGGATACCATGCCCCATAGTCAAGGTACTGAACCACTAAGCCATGACAGCTGTACTTAAAAATGCAGTAATAGCAAATATATAGGAATGAATAGAAAGAGGAGCATGACAAAGCAGGTTTTGTGAAGCTGATACAATTCCAAAATGGCCAATCACAGATAAGTGCGGGAAAAACGACATATATAAGCCCCATAGGTGGGAATACACAGCATAACCGATTGTAGAACTAACTTGCAGCCAGAATGTCAGGAGTAGGTGAGGGTAGTTGCTTCCGAGCACAGAGGTGGGGCGTTGAGGAGTCCAGATATATGGTTTGGCTCCTTGTCCACAATCATGAGGCCCAACTCATGCAGGGCCAGGTCCTGTGGGGAGCATATAGGGCTGAGGCGTGGGACCGGTTGGCTCATGATCTCACCAGTGCCACAGGGATTCCAAGGACTGGTGATCAGGTCCGTCACCACCATGCGGACCTGAAGAGACGCAAGCAGGACCAACTGAATCTTTGGATCCAGGAGGCCTGGCAAATGCCCAACGCCCCACTACTGAGTAAGTTACATCTAATTATGTATGTAAGAAATTAACCTAGCTGATATTATGGAGATGTGTATTCCAATATTACTTTATTTATATTACAGCTGCTGGTGTCCGTTCTGCAGACAGCAGAGCCTATGGCAATAGGCTGGTGCGGTTGCGCCACCAGGCAGGTCAGTAATCCTCTCCCTGTAACTGTAAATAAATATAAAAGTATGACAGTCAGCAAAAGAGTGCAGTGTAGTCACTAAGTAATAAAATGTGCAAGTAACAGTGTAAGAGTGTTTGCAAGTATTGCTTGATTACAAAAGTGTGTTGCAGTCTGTAATCCAAACAGAAAAATGAAAATGTCTGAAATAAAGTCTGAAATAAAGATGCCCCACCTGTAATATAATAGTACCCAACCTGCAGCAGGCTGAAAAGTACAGCTGCAGAAGATGAGCAAAACACATGTGTGAAATATATCCCTGTTGAAATACTGAAACATGACAGAAGTGAGACTGTAGGAAAGGATTGTAATAACTACAGGTAAAACATGTCAATAAAGCCTAAAAGTAAGTACCATCCTGAATTGTAAAAATAAAACAAGTGAGAGAGTGTGAGAAAGAATTATGAATCCACCAATAAAGTAGTAATAACTCCTGAATAATGTATACTGCAGTCAGTGCAGAATGAAATGAATGTGACAAGCAGAACCAAACTGCGAAATGTGTACAAAATGTTCCTGCAGCTGGAATGTGTATCCCAAAATCTGGATATATTGCTCTCAGTCTGCAATATGCAGATAGTATGATTGTCTGAAATATCAAACATCCACAGTTGTCTATAGCTATATAAAGCAAATGTAGCAGGATGATGTTGCTGAACAGAGCCAGATATGAACGTGTATGAATAAAAATGAAAATGTATATTGATGTAGCAGTAACATTCCTATCACCAACTTGAAGTAGTTATCACATCCAGGCCTGCTGAATATAGCTTTATTTATATGCTTGTTGTTTGTTTGCTTGTTATTTCCCTGGAACGCTAATTCCACCTAATACGCGGCTTCTCAGCGCTTCTGTGGATCACTAGTGATATCTGCATTGCTTACTGTACTTATTTCCTTGTTTCACTTGAAAGAAAGTTACTGTTTGTCGTTTTTGCATTTAAGTTACCTGTAACACATTGCACTTAAGTTACCTGGCACTTGCTCACTAAAGCAATTATATAAGTCAGCACTAAAAATTAAAAGCACTACACCCTCACTCCCCACTGGCCCTGGTTTTCAATTATTAAGGAATTCCCAATATTATTCTAGCATGTCCAAAGGTCAGTTGTCAATCTCCTCTCCAGTCCAGCTGATGAATCTGGGAATTTTGAGGCAATGTTACAACTGCCTCATGTACACAGACAACCGTCTCCTCCTCCCAACAAATTCTAACACATGTGAGAGATGCAATCATATAGCCAAACTGGAGGCCAAGCTCTCTCAACTCAGTACTGGCATAACCAGTCAGGAGGAGAAGGAAACAACACTCACTACAATTCCAGTCTCACATAGACCTACCACGACAGCAAACCAAACACATAATCACACAAAAACATACTCGGAGGCTCTAAATAAAGATCTGCCGAAGCAGCAGAGACCTCCAAAGCAGACACCCAAGCAGCCGCTACCCCAAATCAAAACACGTGCAACACATATCTCACAAAGCCAGTGTGCCAAACAGTCACAGCCCTTAAGACTAAACAACACACCTGATACACTTGTAATAGGTGACTCTATCGTCAGGCACACTGGCGTCCGCTCACCAGGCTGAACAAGGAGAGGGTCACGGTGAGCAGCCTGTCAGGCGCTAGGATCCGCCACATAACACAAGCACTCAGGTCACTCCAAGGCAAGTACAAATATGACTCAGTCATTGTCCATGCTGGTGTGAATGACCTGAGACGTACCTCCCTGGACTACATGAAAAGAGACATAAAGGAGCTCTCTGAGCATGTAGCCCAGGCTGGTATGACCCTGACCTTGAGTAGCATCTTACCCTCACCAAGAATGATGCCACAATATGAAGACAAGATGATCAATTTCAACAATTGGCTTAAGTACTGGTGTCATTCAAAGGGGATCCAATGCCTGTCAGCTTGGGATGATATGCTCGACAAGCCACGATGCTTCGCTAGGGACGGCTTGCACCTGTCACCCCTGGGCTTTCGGATATTGGCAAAGGCTCTTGCTACCCCAATAGTGCCTTTTTTAGGCAAGGCTCAAAAGACAAACCCACCTCCATAGGTAACACAAGGGATAAGAAACTAAGAGTAATGCTACTCAACGCCAGAAGTCTAAACCTCAAGATGCATGCACTCAAACTCTCCTTAGCATGGAGAACATCGATATCTGTGCAGTAACAGAAACCTGGTTCAGGGCTCCCGAGAGCACCCCAGCACTACCAGGTTATACCTCATACCATGCTTTTCGGCCCCAAAACTTGGACCGAACCACAAAAGGAGGGAGTATCGATATTCATCAAAGATACCCACACCTCCAGGTTGGTGGCAAAGCATGAAGCATCAGAGACTATCCATGTGCAACTAACAGTGGGTAAAACTGCCTTCCAGTTTATTGCCTGCTACAGACCACCCTCCCAAACCCAGAAACCCCACTCGGCCTTCCTGAGAACACTGGAAAATATGAAGGTCTCTCCAAACACCATTATATTGGGCGACTTCAACTACCCAAACATAGACTGGGAGCATTACTCTAGCTCCAACACCCTAGCCCAAAGGTTCCTAGAATTTATAAACTCAAATGCTATGGAACAACTTGTTACCACTCCCACAAGAGGGGAAAACATACTAGACCTGATCATCACCAACATGGGGACTCTATGCTCCAGACCAGAAGTGTATCCCTCACTGGTAAGATCAGACCATAAACTAATCTCACTGGATATTCAGATCCCGACCCCACCCCCTGCCCAGAAAACCACAGTGAAAAACTTCTCTAAAGCAAATTTTACACTCCTCAAAACTGAGGTGGAATCCTTCAAAGCCCCCGGGCCTGTGGAAAATACGGCCCAGACCGCAGAATCCTTTATAAACACATTCTATGAACACCTTCAGGAATGCATGGATCATACGATCCCAAATAAAACCAAGACCCAATCCTCCAAAGGCAGATATCCTGTCTGGTGGACCCCAGCCATAAACAAACTATACAATAGAAGGAGGAAGCTACTAAATGATAAAGCAAAATTCCAAAAAGGGAAGGCATCACTGATCAGTATTAGCAAAAAACTACGGGCACACATAAAATTGTCTAAGGCCAGCTTCGAGAGAAAAATTGCACAGGACACTAAGGATAATCACAAGGCTTTCTTTAGTTATGTTAGGAACCTGGGTGGTAATTCCCAGATATGCTCAGAATTAGTCCAAAATGACAAAAAATACACTGAACCCACAGACATTGCCAACATCCTAGCTAACAGGTTCAGCGCAAACTTCTCCCCCCTCTCCCCACCAAAAGGGCAAATATATATCCCAGCAGAGTGCTGCCTCCCTGACATCTCAGATGCTCAGGTAAGAGCCGCCCTCTCCAAAGCAAAAAACACAGCATCAATGGGACCAGATGTTGTCCCGGGCTGCGTCCTACATGAACTCAAAGAAGAGCTAAACCCAAACATAAAACTACTGTTCAATCTCAGCCTTACTACAGGATATGTGCCCAAAGAGTGGCGTACAGCAACAGTGGTCCCTCTCCATAAAGGTGGTGCCTCAACGGATCCTGGAAACTATCGCCCCATAAGCCTGACTAGCTTGGTCTGTAAAGCTATGGAAAGGATCATCATGGACCTCATAAATAAAGATATTGGGGACCTACAAACACTGGATCCTACCCAGTTCAGCTTTGTTAAGGGCAGATCCTGCCTCTTAAGCCTGGTTGATTTCTTTGAAACAGTCACCAAGGCCATTGACGAGGGCAAGGTGGTCCACACAGCCTACCTGGACCTCGCAAAAGCCTTCGATACAATACCCCAATCGGGCATTATAGATAAGCTCACCAGCTTAAATATAAACCCCTATGTCACTAGATGGATTGCAAACTGGCTCAAGGACAGAACCCACATGGTTAGAATTGCTGGAGCCATGTCAGATTCCAAACCAGTTACAAGTGGTGTCCCACAAGGCTCAGTCCTGGGACCTCTCTTATTCGGTATATATTTCTCGGAGGTACAGGCCAACACGGAAGGACTGTGGCTGACCAAGTTCGCAGATGACTGCAAACTGGGCGCCATAATCGACTCTCTAGCTGACACAAGCATCCTCCAAAAGGGCCTCATAGAAACAGACAACTGGTGCCAGAGCCATGGCCTCAAGCTAAATGTCAAAAAGTGTACAGTCATCCCCTTTGGCAAAAACAAAGTGCCCACAAATTACCACATAGGTGGAAATCCATTAAGTACAGAAGAAGTAATTAGGGACCTGGGGACCCAAGTTGATAGTAATCTCTCATTTGACAACCACGTGGCCAAAGTGGTTAGAAAAACATTTTATATAGCCCACCTAATCATGAAGGGATTCACATCTAGATCAGGGGAGGTCATCGTGCCTCTTTACTCATCCCTCATCAGGCCCATAATTGAGTACAATGCCCCTTTTGGGATGTACCTTACCAGACACCTGCAGCAACTGGAAAGACCCCAAAAGTACCTCACCAAGAGGATCAAAGGGCTCAAACAGATGCCATATGCTGCCCGGTTAAAGAAACTCCAGCTCTACTCAGTGGCATACCGCCTGTTCAGAGGCGATCTGTGCCTGACGTATAAAGCCATGTCCAACCCGGAATTAATGGACATGCTGCACCTCAGAAAATCCAAATCCCATCGAGCTACAGTCTTGAGAAACTTGAACCTCAGCACTGAAATAAATAGGACATGCTGGAGGGACAGATTCATAACCCAGAGGCTCCCTTCACTCTGGAATAAAATCCCAGTCCAGGTTAGGCAGAGTCCCTCATTGACTCTCTTCAAGAGGAATCTTGATGAGTGGATGGGAGATCATAGGTTTACCCCGGGTATCGCTTCTGTGTCACTGTTAGACAGAGGCACAGTATACTAACCTCGAAAAAGGGCATAGCAAAATAAATTTAAAATGGGTGGCGAAAGCCAAACACATTCTGGCTAGGCTTATAAATGCCCTTGGGCAGATAGCCTAGTATGAACCTATGAACCTATGAACCTATGAACATAGGAAACTGTAGGTAGAACTGTAATGTGTATATATCTGCAGCTATTAGAAATGTACAGCATATGTATTGGTATTTGAAGGTGTTAATTATATTTTCTTCACTCTACCCTATAACCACATATAATCCATTCCACGTGAAATTGGTATGTGCAATCACAATTAACACCCCTGGACATTTGTCCTGTTGGGTCATACATATCTGCATGTATGTTGATGCATCTGCCCTGTTAATACATCCAAACCTGATGGCCTGTTGCCATCAATCAACCCTGCATGTTGTTGGACTGTGTATTGCTGTTCAAATTATGCATGTGTTATGCTCGATGTTCAATGGTGTGAATATCTGGGTGTTTGGTTAATGGGAATACTAATGCATGCTGTTACAACTAATTGAAAATGGTATTGTATGTTACTAACCCAAACTGTCATTACATAATGCAAAACATAGGACGACAGGGAAGGCGGGTTCCAGCGGACCCACCTCTCCCACCTCAGCTGGCAAGTGCACCTGGCAGTAGTGCCCAGTCCGGACCCTCCTCCGGTAGCCCTGTGCCACCTGCGGGTGGAAGCGCTGCAGGGGATGGGGCTCTTCCCCCCTCTGCAAGTGTGGCCAGAGGAGAACCACCACTCACCCTCCGTAGCGTCCGGACTGTGGTGCGTAGGAAGATCCAGGAAGCTGTTCTTGGGCCCCTACGCCAGCTTGAGGCACAGGTGGCACAACTAACAGACATGCCTGTTGCCCAGCCTACACAGCCCCCAGCACAGCCCCATACTGGGCAGTGAAGGTACAGTGGCAACTGCCCATGGGTGGGGATATCAGTTCCACTGTTGCCATCTGTGGGCTCATGGGCTCTGGATATCCAAACATCCATCCCCGTCAATTGTGTAACCCCCCCACATGTGTCATACACCGCCCCTGTATGCGTCTTGTTTGTCTTGTCTGTTGACCTACCCAACCTACCTCCCCAGCTATACCAACTTCCTTTACCTGACATACCACTCTCACCTGAAAAAAAAAAAATAGGGCACTCTGTACCCACAAAAAGATTACGCCCCATACATAGCTGCCCATTTCGCAAACATGTCTGCTGGACATGGAAACTGTCAATTACAATTGGCTGTACAACAAGTATTATTGTTGTCCTTACACCTCTCTCAGGGGTGGAAGGTTTCAAATGTCACACCAAATTACAAACATATGCACAGCTGTTGCTGATGAAGAAATGGGCAGCAATGGGCCTTACCTACATCCCTCCTGCAAAACCCAAGCTTGTTACCCTACTGTCTTTCCCTCTTTGTGACCCCTTTTTCACCACTTTCCTGTCACCCCATTTTCATTTCTTTCAAAGAAAATAGTGCGAGTGTGCGCACAAGTAAGCACTTTTAAGCAGTTGTAAGCGGGTGTGCGCAGAGCTGAACACCAGTGCACATGCGGGAGCTCCACGCAAACCAGCACTAACCCGGTTACAACTGCTTAAAAGTGCCTTAGTCACTCTGAATGACAGATCCTGTAGTCTGTTCAAAAGCAAAATAAAATCCCACTGTCAGTCCCGAACCCAGGAAACAGTAGTCTGCATGACTTACCACTAAGCCATGACTGTTATATAAGAACATTGTGCTACAATAAATATATCATGTAATAGTAAGAATGAATGTAAAGGGAATATAGGCTGTGTAGTACACAAAGCATGTTATGTATATTTATTGTCAAATCTTGTGGATTTCTATAATAGTAGTGTGTGAACAGAAACAGCCATGCTAGTTGGTAGCTAGTAGGTAATAATATCAGTGTAGCACCTTGCAAGCCACACACCACGAGTCCCACAGGAAAGCACACACACCCATATTAACAGTAGTAGCAGTAGTTGTAGGTGTCAGTTTACATACACACTTATTACAGGAAACAGGAGAGATGAATGGAGAAATGTTAATCTACAACACAGCCTGAATTATGAGAGAGATAGTAACCTTTACACTCACAGAACAGTGTCCACAGCATACCAGCATGGTCCCTGCCCTTACAATCTGAAAGGGCAACGCCTATCTCACATACCCTTTTATAGCACTGTCCTGAAATCACAGTGAGAACTGCAATCAGTACACAACTGGCTGCATGCAATCAGCAAATGCTGGCTAACAATTGGTGCAGAGGCCATCACATATGCAGATACCAACAAAAGCATCCTGTACTCCCAGTCCACGCATGCAATACTTTCATTGCACCGTCTGGAGGCAGAGAGAGAGAGAGAGAGAGAAAGAAAGAAAAAAAGAAAATAAAAACACAAACAAAAACTACACTTAAGAAAAACTAAGTTGAAGCTGTCATCAGTGACAGTATCAAGCTGGGCTAGCAGCAGCAGGAACCTATACAAACGGTTACACAATCAGCTGTGACAAACACAGGTAATGTAAAGTAACAATTTAATAGTCTACATACTGTGAACCCTCCATATGTGTTATTGGTCTGTATCTATATGTATGTCTATGTGATAGGTTGTGTGTATGTTGTTTTACCCAAAGGGGATGACTATACATTTCATGCCATTCAGTGTTAGGCCATGATTCTGGCACCAGTTGTCCGTTTCAGTGAGGCCTTTCTGTAGGATGTGTGTGTCAGCTGGTGTATCGACTATGGCACCTAGTTTGCAGTCATCTGGGAACTTTGTCATCCACAACCCGCCCATGTTTGCTTTCACATCTGAGAAGTAAATGCCAAACAAGAGGGGTCCTAGGACAGAGCCCTGTGGGATACCACTTGTGACTGGCTTTGAGTCTGACATGGCTCCCGCAATTTTGACTTTATGGATTCTGTTGTTTAACCAGTTTGCAACCCATCAAGTGACATATGTATTAACATTTAAGCTGATGAGCTTGTCTATGATGCCTGAGTGGGGTATTGTGGTGAAGGTCTTAGGCAAGTCCAGGTAGGCTGTATGGACTGCTTTGCCCTCATCAATGGCTGTAGTGACTGTATTGAAAAAGTCAACCAGGTTCAAAAGGCAGGATCAGCCCTTCACAAAGCCAAACTGGGTGGGATCAAGTGTCTGTAGGTCCCCAATGTCGCTGTATATGAGTTCCATAATGAATCTTTCCATAGCTTTGCAGACCAGGCTGGTTAAGCTTATGGGGTGGTAGTTCCCAGGGTCTGTAGATGTGCCTCCTTTGTGGAGTGGGACCACTGTTGCTGTACGCCAGTGTTCAGGTACATATCCCGTAGTAAGGCTAAGGTTAAATATCATTTTTATATGCGGTTGTAGCTCCTCTTGGAGTTCACATAGCACACATCCAGGGATACCATCAGGTCCCATTGATGCTGTGGGTTCTGCTTTGCTGAGGGCAGCCCTCACCTCGACATCTGAGATGACAGGGAGGTTACATTCAGCTGTGATAAGTATTTCTTCTTTTGGGGGAGAGGGAGGGGGGATATTTGCACTGAACCTGTCTGCCAGAATGTTGCCAATATCTGTGAGTTCAGTGAATTTTATGTAGTTGTGTACTAACTCTGAGCATATCTGAGGCATTTGGTCCATGTTTCTAACAAAACTGAAGAAGGCCTTGTGGTTATCTTTAGTGTCCTTGGCCATTTTTCTCTCAGAGTTGGCCTTGGATGTTGTTAAGAGAGAACTTAGCTTTTTACTAGTGCTGACCACAGATGCCTTCCCTTTATGTGATTCTGCTCTGTCTTGCAGTAGCCTCCTTCTATCGTTATACAATTTGTCTTTGGCTGGGGTCCACCAGACAGGATGCTTAACCTTTGTGCATAGGGTCTGGGTTAGAATTGTGTGTGCATGTTCCATGCATTCTTGGGGATGTCCGTGGGAAGCATTTGCAAAGGGGTCAACATTGTGGGTTGTGGCTACCACTGGCCCAGTGGGCTGCATGGATACCATCTCAGTCCTAACAAGTGAAAATCTGTCTATTCACATATATTTCAAAGTAGTCTACTGTGCTGGTGGTGGTGGTGGGATATGTATATCCAGGCCGATTAGTTTGTGTCCAGATCACACTAGTGGATGACGTTCCACATACAGTACCTTGTTATGAACCCCCAGAGTGAGGTGGTGCATTGGACCTGTCTCAGTGTGCTGACTGATGGGGCTTGGTACTATGTTGTATGGAATGTGGCAGGTATTGTTGCACAGGTGTCGGCTGAGCACTGATATCTGGCCATGTACATGTGTATCCACCAAGAGACACACACGTGCTACATATGGGAGTAGTAGTATATCACTACAGTTGAGAATCATGTATAGTATGTGTGCCATATTTTGCTGTCATAGTTTGCTGATATCCTGTTTGTGTTCTCTTTCAGGGACATGGCGCGTCAGCGAAATCCTGCCTACTCTGCTGCAGAAGATGAAGAGATACAACAGAGCCTGGTGCGGGATTATGACATACTGTTTTCCCACACCAGCCAGAATCAGCAGGAGAGGGCTGCACTGTGGCAAGACCTTGTCTATAGGGTAAATGACATTGGCACGCATAATAGGACATATGAGCAGTGATTTCATCAGAAATGTCCATCAGCGGGCATCGGATATCCACAGGTAACAGGTCGCCACAGGAGGTGGGGTGGCCACACATCCCCCCCTCACCAGACTGGAGGGGCTACTCCTAAGTGTTGTGGCTCCAGCCCAGGAAAATCAACAGCAACACACCTGCATTATGATGGAGGCTGGAGCCACACAGCAACATGACATGGAGCGTGCAGGTAATATGCCATATGTACACTTGACTGTTCTGTACACTGTTCGTTTATGCATGTGTAAGGTGTGTCCTTGGTATGTAGCTGTCAACATAGTATGTAATTGTGCAGGTGTGATATTGCCAATATCAGCAGCTGACATGTGAAAGGCAACTGTTGTACTACTGAACTGTATCATACGCAGTATCAATGGCACAGTTGTGCCCACTGACATTAATCCCCTCATTTCTGCAGGTCCCTCCGGTGTTACAGCAAGGCAGCCCATCCATGCTGGTGAGTGTGTATTAACAATACCTATAATAGTCTTGATAGTGCTAGTAATAATAGTGTAACTCAGTAGTGTTCTGTGTGTATACTGCGGGGTGTGCATGTGTGCATGTGTGCATGTGTCCACGTGTGCATGTGTGCACGTGTGCATGTGTGCAGGTGTGCATGTGTGCATGTGTGCATGTGTCCACGTGTGTATGTGTGCATGTGTGCATGTGTGCATGTGTGCATCACTGGTAACATTGTGTAGACATTTTAAACTGTGTTTCCTGTCTTCCTCCCACAGGTTCTGGTGCTGCTCTGGTGTCCTGCAGCAGGGAACCTGAATCTGGTGCCACAGGTACTGATAATGATGATATCTGTGTAATGGCACAGGAAGGTGTGTCAGGGTCCGTCATTGGTCAGCCAATTGACAGTACACAGCTGTCAACCCCATCATTGCGCACAGTCATCCTGCCACTACATCCTATGTCACCAATGTCCCTAGGTGATGGACAGGATACAGTGGGCATTGACCAGGGTAATGTGGTATCTGTGGCACATGCTTCCCCACACAGCAGCCATGGGCAGGGTCCTGAGATGGTACCACACAGACAGTTGCCCATGGATTCTCGTGGGAGCATCCGTGGGCGTACTGCCTCTGGCAGACGTGCCCAAAGAGGTCTGTCAACCTCAGCTATGTTTTGGGCTGTCATGCAGGCACAGACATGTATGGAAAGGTACACCAGACAGGGTCTGAGGGAGCTGAGAGCATGTCGCACATCCATGACTGACAGTATGCGTGACATTGCGGATACTATCCGTAATTTCACCGATGTCATAGACAGACGTTGTGGGGACATATTACAGCAGTTCCACAACTACATGTCCATGAGCCAGGGCAATGGTGGATGGTTGAGGCGTCGACGTGGCCGTATGCCAGCAACAGCAGCAGCTGGCAGTCGGTGCGGACGACAACAGGCCCGCGGACGCCCCCATAGTGCCAGCAGCAGCCCCAGCAATGCTGGGTCTGTGCTGTCATCAGACCACCCCAGGAGACCATGTGCACGTGGCTCTGGACAGCCCCAACAGGGACCTGTGTCCAGTCAACGTACAGCCGCTTCTGATGACAGTACCCAGTCTGGCTTAGTACTGGATACAGTCCATAGCACCCCTGCCAGGCTCAGGTACCGTGTCCATGGCCACAGACACTGATCTGTATAACCTGGCAGGTGCAGTCTGTGGCTGTCCACAAACTCCAGTATATGGCAGCCATGAGGTGGAACTGTGTGCATGCATACACACACGTGAAATGTTAACACCTAGGGCTACCACATACATGCACACACTGCATCAACAGTGCCCCACCCTGTACTGCTGTCCCTCACCAACACACTTACACATACATGTCAATTGGTGGTATCAGTGGCAGACTCAGGCATACCTAGTTCACACCCTGTGCATATGATGAAACTGTGCCACCTCCTGTAATCTCTAACATCAGTGCAGGAACAGGTTAACATGTTGCTGATGCACGGGGTGACTACATAGAAGTGTATTAATAGTATCATGTTGGTAACAGTACAGTGTGCTGATATGATTGTGTGTATATCCCAGCATGCCTGATGCAGTAACTGTATGACTGTCCTGCATTGTTATCTACACCCGTAGTAAGTACCATAGTGTAACAGCTGCACATTTTTGCATACTGGTGGTAAGGATGTCAACAGATAGCCACATACATAGGTAGCACAGGGGAGAAGGTAATGCAAGTAGTGATACGCAATGATGGACATGTACACTAATGGTGGCATGTTGCCCACAACGACTATGCAATGTGGATGTTTGCGCATGTTCATATGTGTGCAGTACCAATTTAATTTAAATTAAATTAAATTTTAAATAATTTCAGTTTTACCATGGACATCTGAGCTGTGCATTCCTGGGTACATGTTTATAGTGCCTGCATATTTGCACTGTTACCTACTGGAAATGGTACCCCTTCTTTGTTGTACAATGGACTACTTCCAGCCCTGCTTACTGTAGCTTTGTTTGCATGCATGTTTGTTTGAGGTTCCCTGGAACACTGATTCCACCTGCAATGCAGATTTACAGAGCTTCTGTGGATTCCTAGTGACATCTGCATAGCTTACTATACGTATGTCAATGTCTCACTTGACAGAACGTCACTGTCTGTCCTGTTCGCATGAACGTTGCCTGTGACACATTGCATATGACTTACCTGGCATTTGCCCATGTGTGCAGTCATTAATGCCAGCGCTATGAAATCAGAGGCAGTACACCCACACATACTCACCTTCAGTATGTTGTTCCGCATTGGCCCTATGTGTTGGTAATCACCATGGCAATCACACTACTATGGTAGCATGTGGAAAGGTAACTTGTTAATCACCTCTATGGTCCAGTTGTGGAATATGTGAGTCATGTGGCAATGTCACAGCTGCCACATGTATGCAGTCAACCCTCTCCCCTGGCCAGGAACGTACAACACATGTGTGAGATGCAACCACATAGCCAATCTGGGGACTGAGCACTCTGAACCCAGTACTGGCATACCCTGTCAGGTGGCATGACATACTACAGTGACTACAATACCAGTCTGACATAGACCTGCTCTGACAGCAATCCAAACACATGAACACACTGGGGCATACTTGGAGCCTCAGAATAGCATCCTGCCTGAGCATCACTCACCTCCGCAGCTGGCACACAGGCATATGTTAAGTCGGAACAGAGCACATGCCACACATGGCACACACTTCCTGTGTGCCAAACACGCACAGCCTGTAGGGCTACACAACACACCTGTTACAGATGTGTCAGGTACCTCTCTTGGCTGGTGCAGTGGGGTCCCGCTCAACAGGCTGTACATGGTGAAGGTCACAGTGATATGCCCGTGGGGCACTATGGTCCACCACATAACACATGCATACAGGTCAGTCAGAGGCATGAACACATATGACTCAGCCATTGTCCATGCCACTATGGATGACCTGAGACGTACCTCCCTGGACTACATGATAGGGAACATAGAAGGGCTCTCTCAGCATGTGGCACGGGCTGGTATGAGCCTGACCTTGGTTGCCATCATACCCTCACCAGGTATGCTACCACAATATGTAGGAAGGGTGTTCTATGTCTACATTTTCTCAATCTCCAATGTCATTCATAGGGTATCCAATGGCTGTCAGCGTGTGCTTACATGCTAGGGAAGCCACAATGATTTGCGAGTGGCAGCTTGCATGTGTTACGCATGGGCCATTGTATATTGGCAAAGCCTCTTGATACACACATAGTGCCTTTTGATGCAGGGCTCAGATTACATAGCCACCTCCGCGGGTATCACACAGGATAGGACACTAACAGTAATGCTACACAACACCAGCAGTGTACACCGTAAGATGCATGCACTGGACACTGTCCTCAGCACAGTAAACTGCAATATCTGTGCAGTAAGAGATTCCTGATTCACAGCTCACAGGTGCAACCCATCACTGCCAGGTTATACCTCATACCATGGCTGTCGTCCCCTACACATGTACCACACATGAACAGGGGGGAGGTATCTCAAGGCACCACAGATACACACACCTCCAGGTTGTTGGCACAGCACAAAGCATCAGGGCCTATCCATGTGCAGCTAACAGTTTGTTGGACTGCCTTCTGGTTCATAGCCTGGCACACACAACCCTCCCATACACAGGAAACCCACCTGTCCTCCCTAACAACACTGGGTATATGACGGTCTCTACATATGTCTTTATATGGCTGGACTGCATCCAGCCGAACATTGTGTGTGAGCATTACTGTAGCTACAACACACTAGCTGAAAGGTTCCTAGCATGTAGTCACTGAATTGCAGTGGAACAACATGTTACCACTCCCACAACAGGTGGGAACATGCAGCACCTGTTCATCGACTACATGTAGACTATATGGCCCAGACCAGATGTGTATCCCCCGCTGTTAGGATGATACCATATACAACTCACACTGTATATACACATACCGCATGCAGCCCCTGCACAGTAAGACACAGTCATAATGTTATGCAGTGCAAATACCATTTATTCACTTGTGGCACATGTCAGACATGGGAACTATTGAAGGTCACAGGTATATATGTGTATGTGGCACACACATACATCATGTGTGCATTGCCATTGCTGGTTTAAGCAATGTCATGCATTGTTATGAACAACAACCCACACATGGGTATTTTGTGTAACACAAACACACGTGGCAGTTGTGGGTTTCCAAAACATACCTAACTGTGCTCTGACAATAGTAAGAGACCCAGTAGTGGAGCGCACTATTTGCATTACTGGGCGATTTGCCCTGTAGTGGAGCGCACTATTTGCATTACTGGGCAATTTGCCCTGTTTGGCTGTACTTATAGTGTGGTGACATCACCTGTATTTACTGGGGGAATATGCAGCATCTGGTGTATTGTAGTAGTTGCCAAAAGGATCTGTTCTTTCACACACCCTACTACCCCTCTACACACACTTTCCATTTGCAGAATTCATACCCCTACCTAACTATGCTATGACACTTGAGAGAAACACATTAGCGGAGCGTGCTATTCGAATTACTGGGAGGTTTCTCTTCTCCGGCTGTACTTATAGGGTGCTGACATCATCAGTGTTTGGAAAGGGTAATGTGCATCATGTAGTGTGTTCTCCTAATTGCCAAAAAGCACATATCTTTCATACAGAATTGCACACACACAAACTCCCCTCATCCAACACACACAATTTCCATTTGCAGGATTCAAACCCTAACTAACTATGTTATGACACTTGAAAGTGACGCATTAGTAGAGCATGTTATTTGAATTACTGGAAGGTTTCTTTTCTCTGGCTGTACTTATAGGGTGCTGACATCATCAGTGTTTGGAAAGGGTAATGTGCATCATGTAGTGTGTTCTCCTAATTGCCAAAAAGCACATATTTTTCATACAGAATTACACACACACAAACTCCACTCATCCAAACACACACACTTGTCATTTGCAGGATTCAAACCCCTACCTAACTATGTTATGACACTCAAGATGGACACTTTAGCGGAGCATGCTATTCACATCACTGAGAGGTTTTCCTTCTCCTGCTGTACTTATAGGGTGCTGACATCATCAGTGTTTAGAAAGGGGAATGTGCATCATGTAGTGTGTTCTCCTAATTGCCAAAAAGCACATATCTTTCATACAGAATTGCTCACACACAAACTCCCCCTCATCCAAACATACACACTTGCCAGATTCAAACCACTACCTAACTATGTTATGACACTCGAGACGGACGCATTAGCGGAGTGCGCTATTTGCATTACTAGGAGGTTTCTCTTCTCCTGCTGTACTTATAGGGTGCTGACATCATCAGTGTTTAGAAAGGGGAATGTGCATCATGTAGTGTGTTCTCCTAATTGCCAAAAAGAACATATCTTTCATACAGAACTGCACACGCACAAACTCCTCTCCTCCAAACACGCATACTTGCCGGATTCAAACCCCTACCTAACTAAGTTATGACACTCAAGAAGGACACATTAGTAGAGTGCGCTATTTGCATTACTGGGAGGATTCCCTTCTCCAGCTGTACTTATAGGGTGCTGACATCATCAGTGTTTGGAAAGGGTAATGTGCATCATGTAGTGTGTTCTCCTAATTGCCAAAAAGCATATATCTTTCATACAGAATTGCACACACACACTCCACTCATCTAAACACACACACACTTGCCATTTACATGATTCAAACCCCTACCTAACTATGCTATGACACTTGAGACGGACGCATTAGCGGAGTGCGCTATTCGCATTACTGGGAGTTTTGTCTTCTCCTGCTGTACTTATAGGGTGCTGACATCATCAGTGTTTAGAAAGGGGAATGTGCATCATGTAGTGTGTTCTCCTAATTGCCAAAAAGGACATATCTTTCATACAGAATTGCACACGCACAAACTCCCCTCATCCAAACACACACACTTGCAGAATTCAAACCCCTACCTAACTATGTTACGACACTCGAGAAGGACACGTTAGCAGAGTGCGCTATTCGCATTACTAGGAAGTTTCCCTTCTCTGGCTGTACTTTTAGGGTGCTGACATCATCAGTGTTTGGAAAGGGTAATGTGCATCCAGTAGTGTGTTCTCCTAGTTGCCAAAAGGGACATTTTTTTCATACAGACTTGGACACACACTAACCCTCCTCCACACACAATGGCTATGTGCAGGATTCAAACTCCTACCTAATTATGTTATGACACTCAAGACGAATGCATTAGCAGAGCGTGCTATTCGCATTACTAGGAGGTTTTTCCTTCTCCTGCTGTACTTATAGGGTGCTGACATCATCAGTGTTTAGAACGGGGAATGTGCATCTCCTAGTTGCCAAAACTGACGTTTCTTTCATACAGACTTGCACACACACTAACCCTCCTCCACACATATTGGGCATTTGCAGGATTCAAACCCCTACATAACTCTGTTATGACACTCCAGACAGACGCATTAGTAGAGCGCGCTACTCGCATTAGTAGAGCGCACTACTCGCATTACTGGGAGGTTTCCCTTCTCCTGCTGTACTTATAGGGTGCTGACATGATCAGTGTTTAGAAAGGGGAATGTGCATCCTGTAGTGTGTTTTCCCAGTTGCCAAAAGGGACATGTCCCTCACACAGACTTGCACACACAACAACCCCGCTCACCCACACACACTGAGCATTTGCAGGATTTAAACCCCTACCTAACTATATTATGACACTTGAGGGAGACACATTAGCAGAGCGCACTATCTGAAATGTTGGGCATCTGTTCTACACCTGCAGTATTTATAGGGTGCTGACATCATTATTTCTACAGAGGTGTGTACATCTAGTACTACCTGTCAGGTGGGGGATAGCATATATATGCATTTGCAGCCACCTACTTCAGGGTCAGATATGGACATCGCACTGGCAGGTTATGTTCTATACCATGCTTTGTGACCACAGGACCTGTAACACACAACACAACCAGTCCAGACCACCCCTCCCACATCCAGGACACACACTTTGCTTCCCTGGGAACAGTGCCAGGATATGCAGGTGTTCATATACACCATTCCAGTTGTTAACGTCAGGTACAGGCATATTGTGTGTGGGAACTACTCAGGCCTCTACAACATTACCCTACAGCCACTACAATTTCTGAATCCATGTGCTATGGCAGAACCACTCACCACAGCCACAAGGGGGAATACATATGGCACCTGACCATCTGCAACATGGGTACTCACTGTTCCACACCAGAGGTAGACCACCATTGTTGATATCTGACCATACCCACCTTTCCCTGGACATCCATATCCCATCCCCACCCCCAGGCAAGGTTGTCACTGCAAACAAACTGTATTTATCAAAAGCAGACTTTACACTTGTGAAGACTGGGGAGGAAGACTTCAAAGGACCCATGCTGGGGGAGTATACAGGCCACTCTGCATAATCCTTGACAATTGCATTCTATGAGCATGTGGAAGGTTTGCATTGATCATGCTATCCCAAATATACCCATGACTGCTCCACAACAGGACACCTGTCAGGTGTACACCAGCCATATATGAGCTGTCCAACAGACAGAGTGAGCTAATACATTGCAGAGCAGTAGCCCACAGAGGGAGGACATCTCTGAACAGTACCGGCATGACACTTCAATCCCTCATAATCATTACGACACAGTGTTGACAGTGACATTGTCCAGACAATGCAGATAAGGCTCCCCTCTGTCTGTTATTGATGCCCACTTACTGTTAGAGGTCCTCAGCAACCCTCTTCCAGCACACACCAACAACATGGATGTGGCTTAGCAAATTCAAACCCTGGGATCTCCACTGTGTCCCTGCTTGACAGAGGCACAGCACACTAGCCTCACACGGTGCCTTATGTGACCTACTTTACAGTGGCACAGTAGCCTACTGTACTGGGGAGGCAGACGCCAAGCACACTCTGGCTAAGCTGTCATTCCCTAGGGCAAACAACCTAGTGTTGACCTCTACACCCATATGTTTAATTGTCAGATGCACATTATTTGTTGCTGATAGACTGTTTGCAGGTCTTTATTGCCATAGCATTCCCTGTTTGTATGAACAACTTGTGTATCTGTGGAAGATGTTTGCATATGGGAGGGATCCACTATATCACGTATGTCTCTGTAGTCATTTAACTGTGTGCACGGGGCAGATTGCTGTAATGTGGTTGGTTCCTGGAATAACACATACAAATACCAGATATGTGTGGCCAACTGCTAAACTGAGATTTGGCCTAAGTGTGTGAGCATGCCCAGTTCAGCCTTCCCATGGCATGTTGTCTGACATATGACTCATTTATCAAAGTGTGCGAGCATGCCCAGTGTGAGCTTTCCATATGTTGAACTCTGCAGCCCACCACATTTGTGGATGAGTGTGAACTTCAACAATATCTCCCGTTTATGGTTGTGTGTTGTGTGTCATGTTGTGTAGTTACTGTCCAACTGCTTTGTGTGTGAACACAACAGGGATTATACTCTGCCTGCAGGGTTTGCATGGGATACTTTGCATACAGTTGTCAACATCCTTTCATACTGACCTAACACTGTAGTACCATATAGTGTACTGGTTCAGTACTTTCACTGTGGTGGACAGTATCCTGAGCTTTAGTCCTATCACTGCTTTACATTTCCATAGTGAGCACAACAGCCTGGTTAGGGGCCAGTTGTGCACATCTGACCATGTTGCATTATGTTCAGATATGAACTACTTATACCAGGCTTGCCCAACATTGGTAGTGTATTCCACAACATAGATGTACATTGGCGAACAGTAGCGATCTGCCCTAGGCCATTTCTAATGCTAGTCGGAGAGTATGTTTTTCCTTCGACACACATTGTATGTGGAGTTTGCCATGACATATCTCATGGTTAGTATACTGTGCCTCTGTCTACCTGTGACATAACAGTGATACCCAGGGTAAACCTACCATCTCCCATCCACTCATCATGATTCCTCTTGAGGTGAATCGATGAGTGACTCTATGGATAACCTGTACTGGGAGTTTACTCATGAGTGGGGGTGGCTTCTGTGTTATGGATCATGCAGTACAGCTTGTCCTATGTATGTCAGTGCTGGGGTTCAGGTCTCTCATGTGCATAGCTCACTGCCATTCAGATTGTACAAGGTGCAGCATGTTCATTGATTCCAGCTTGGACATGGCTTTATACATCAGGCACAGCTTGCCTCTGGGTGGGCAGTATGGCAGTGTGTGGAGCTGCAGTTTGTTTAATCAGGCAACACATGGCATCTGTTCAAGCTCTTTGATACTCCTGGTGAGGTACTGTTGGGGACTTTACAGTTGATGGAGGTGTCTGCTGAGGTACATCCCACAGGGGCTATTGTAGTCAATTGTAACACTGATGAAGGATGACTGCAGAGCCACAATGACCTCCCCTTATCTAGATCTGACAACCTTCATGATTAGGTGGGTATATGGTATGTTTCTGTAAACACTACAGCCACATGTTTGTCCAATGCAGGATATCTATCACCTTGTGTCCCCAGGTCTCTCATTACATGTTAAGTACATAATGGGTTAACACCTATGTGGTAATTGGTGGGCACTTACTGTATATCCACGGGGGTTGACTATACACTTTCCTGCAATTAGCTTGCTGACATGGCTATGGCACCAGTTGTCTGTTTCTATGTGGCCCTTTTGTGCGATGCTTGTGTCAGCTGGAGGGTCAGATATGGTGGGTAGTTTGTAGTCCTCTGCATACATGTTCAGACACAGCCCTTCCATGTTGGCCTGTACCTATGGGACATATATACCAAACGAGGGAGGTCCCAGGACCAAGCCTTGTGGGATGCCAGTTATATCTGGTTTGTAGTCTGGCATGGCTGCAGCATGTCTGACCATGTCAGTTCTGTCCTTGGTCTGGTTTGCAACCCCTCTACTGACATAGGGGTTTATATTTAAGCTGGTGAGCATATCTATAATGAACATGTAGGGTATTGTGTGGAAGCCTTTGCAAGGTCCAGCTACACTGTGTGGACCACATTGCCCTCATCAATGACCTTAATGACTGTTTCAAATGAGTCAAACATGTTTAGGGGCAGGATCTACACTTAGGAAAGCCACACTGGGTAGGGTCCAGTGTCAGTAGGTCCCCAATATCTTTATGTCTGCGGTATATGCTGATCCTTTCCATAGCTGTGCAGACCAAGCTTCTCAGGATTCTGGGGTGGTAGTTTGCAGTATCCATTCAGGCAACACCTTTGTTGAGAAGGACCACTGTTGTTGTACACTGCTCTTTGGGTACATATCCTGTGGTAAGGCTGACATTGAGCAGTAGTGTGATTTGGCATTCCATTCTTCTTGGAGTCCATGTTGGACTCAGCCCAGGACACCATCTCATACCATTGCTACTGTGTGTTTTGCTTTGTAGATGCTGGCTGTTACCTCAGCATCTGCAATGTCAGGGGGCCAGCAGTCTGCTGGGAAAGATATTTTGCATTCTGGGGGGGGGGGGTTGCACTGCACCTGTCAGGTTGTATGTTGGCAATATGTGTGTGTGTTTGGTATGTTGTTTGTAATATTTGTGTGATTCAGAGCATATCTGTGAATTCCCAACATGGTTCCTACCATCAGTTGAGTAAGCCTTGGGATTATCCTTAGTGTCCTGTACAATTTGTATCTTCATAGGTTCATAGGTTCATACTAGGCTATCCACCCTAGGGCATTTATAAGCCTAGCCAGAGTGTGTGCGTCTTTCGCCGCCCCTTGCTATGTGAATATTATGGCCATTTATGATTTACTTTACTGTGCCTCTGTCTGGACATGACACAGTGAAGACCCCCAGTGTACATTTACGATCATCTATCCACTTGGCAAGATTCCTGTTGAAGAGTGCCAGTGAGGGGCTCTGCCTAACATGGAGTGGGATTCTGTTCCAGGGTGTGGGGAGCCTCTGGGTTATGTATCTGTCCCTCCAGCACATCCTATTTCATTATGTGTTGAGGTTGACATCTCTCACTCTCACAGCTCCGATGGCTTTGAGTTTTCTGGGGTGGAGCATGTCCATTACTCCTGTGTTGGACATGGCCTTGTACAACAGACATACAATGCCTCTGTGTAGGCAGTATGTGACTGCATTCAGCTGGGGTGTCTACAGCCAGGCAGCATATGACATATATTTGAGACCCTTTATCCTCTTGGTGAGGTACCTTTGAGGTCTTGCTAACTGCTGCAGGTGTCAGGTAAGGTACATCCCAAATGAGGCATTGTACTAGATTATGGGTCTGATAAGAGAACAGTACAGGGGCACAATGACCTCTGTTGACATAGATGTGAATCCTTTCATGATACGGTGTCCAATATAGACAGTCTTCCTAGCCACATTGGCCATGTGAGTGTCACATAACAGGTTACTGTCCACTTGTGTCCCTAGGTCCCTGATTACTCCTTCCATACACAATGGTTTACCACCTATGTGGTAATTTGTGAGTACCTTTTTTGGTATTTGGTGGGACATTCATACTGTCCGGTGTCTTCAGGATGGCTGGGTGGGGTTCCTGTGTGTGAGAGTGTGGTCTGTAGCATGCTACAGACTGTACAGGAGTTTTGCCTATGATTAGGTGCACATGGGTGGTCTCCGATGCTTGTCAGTTACCTGGACGTATGGGTGTCTGTGCTGAATATGGATACTCCCCCTCCTTTTATGTTTTGGTCCAGGTTTTGGGGCCATAACGCATGATATGAGGTATAACCTGGTAGTGCTGGTGTGCTGTCAGGAGGCTTGCAGCAGGTTTCTGTCACTGCACAGACATCGATGTTCTCCATACTGGGGAGGGCCTCAGGAGCATGCATATTGCGGTTTACACGTCTGGCATTGGTCAGCATTACCCTTATGTTTCTTACCACTTATGTTTTCTAGGGTGGTGGGTTAGTCTTTTCAGCCTTGCCTACGTAAGGAACTATGGAGGTGGCAAAAGCCTTATCCAATATCCAGACGCCCAGGGGTAACAGGTGCAAGCCATCCCTGGAACAGCAGCGTGGCTTGTCAAGCATGACATCCCAAGCAGACAGACATTAGATCCTCTTGGAATGACAGCAGTAATTGTGCCACTTGTTAAAGCTGATCATTCTGTGTTTGTACTGTGGCATCATTCTTGGTGAGGGTAGGATGCTGCAAACGGTCAGTGTCATACCGACCTGGAGTACATACTCAGAGAGCTCATCTATGTCTCTTTTCATGTAGTCCAGGGAGGTACATCTCAGGTCATTCACGCCAGCATGGACAATGACTGCATCATATTTCTACTTGCTTTGGGGTGACCTGCGTACTTGTGTTATGTGGCGTATTGTAGCAGCCTACAGGCAGCTTACTGTACCCTTTCCCTTGTTCAGTCTGGTGAGTGGGACAGCAGTGTGTCTGACTATGGAGTCACCTATTACAACTGTATCAGGCATGTTGTTTCTCCTTCTGGCCTGTGACTGTTTGGCACACCAGCTTTGTGTACTATGTGTTGCATGTGCTATGTTTGGAGGTTGTGGTTGCTTGGGGGTCTGCTTTGGAGGCCTCTGTTGGTGTGGTGTGTTTGTAATTAGGGCCTCTGGGGATGTTTTTCTGTGTTTATATCTTTGGTTTGCAGTTGTGATAGGTCTATGTGGGACTGGGTTTGTGGTGTGTGTGGTTACCTTCTCCTCCTGACTAGTTTTGACAGTACTGAGTTGAGGGAGCTCAGCCTCCGGTTTGGATAAATGGTTGCATCTTTCACATATATTTGTATTTCTTGGGGGGAGTTGAGGGTTGTCTGTGTACTTGGGGCAGGTGTAACATTGCCTCAGGAGTCACAGATTCAACCTGTTGTAGCTGGCCTTAGTGGACTGTATGTGTGGACATATTTTATTGCCATACTACTGATCAGTGATTACTTCCCTTTTTATGTTTGCTCTATCATGTAGTAGCTTCCTCATTCTCTTGCATGGTTTGGTAATGGCTGGAGTCCAGCATGCCAGTTGCCTGCGTGTATGGCATTGTGTCTTGTTGTTATTTGTGATTGCATAATCCAAGCATTCCTGGCTGTGTTCATGGAATGCCTGTATAACAGGTTCTGAGGTGTGGCCCATATTTTGCACCTGCACAGGGCCTTTAATGGATTCCACATCAGTTTGGAGGAGTGCAACTTATGCTTTACACATGTTTTTCACTGTGGTTTTCTGGCCAGGGACTGTGGTCAGGATGTGTATATCCAGTGTGATTACTCTATGGTCTGGTCTTACCAGTGAGGGATACACTTCTCATCTTGCCATCCAGTACCCATGTTGCTGATTATCATATTCAGTATGCTTACCCCTCTTGTGGGAGTGGTACGTTGTTCCTGGGCATTTTGGTTTATGGATTCTAGGAACTTTTCTCCTACAGTGTTGGAGCTAGTATAATGCTCCCAGTCTATGTCTGGGTATTTTCAGTCAACCAATATAATGTGGTTTGGGGGGCTTGATATATTCATGTATTCCAACATAGGCCAGGTGCAGTTCCTGGTGTTAGGACAGTAGTCTGTAGCAGGCTATAAACTGGGAAGCAGTTTTAGCCACTGTTACTTGACCATGGCTAGTCCATGCTGCTTCTTGCTGTGGTACCAACATGGGGGTGTGGTTATCCTTGACAATTATTGCTAGTCACCCTCGTTTTGTAGCTTGTTCCATGTTTTGAGGCTATGCAGCACAGTATGAGGTGTAACCTGGTAGTGTTAGGGTGCTGTTGTGAGCCTTGACCCAGTTTTCTGTTACGGGACAGATATCAACATTCTCCATACTGGGTGAGTTTACACTGCACGCATCTTGCTGTTAGACTTCTGGAATTGGGTAGCATTACATCTAGGTTCTTATCCCTTGCGGTACCTATGGAGGTGGGTTTGTGTTTTGAGCCTTATCTATTCAGGGCACGCTGTGGGTAATGACAGCCTTTGCCAGTATCCATGAGGCCTGGACTGATAGGTGCACACCACCCCTAGCAGGTGGAGCATCATGTCATGCTCAGCATGTCATCCCAGGCAGGCACACATTGGATCCCCTTTGACTAACTGCAATACTTCAGCCATTTATTGCAATTGATCATCCCATCGTCATATTGTGGCATCATGCTTGGTGAGGGTAGGATGTTAGTCAGGGTCCTCAAGTGTGAATATACTACATGGTGTTACATTACTTAACACATGGCATTCATGCCTCAGGTGGTGCTGCAGGGCTGCCTCTGTTGGATGCACATATTACACTCCCTGTACATGTTTGAGAGCAGGTTATGTCATTTTAGGCATCCATGTTATTATATGGGTGAGTCAGAGAGGGGTATCATATTATGTAGCATAGCACATACCATGACAATTTGGGTACATGTAGTTGGTGAGTACTGCAAGGCTCCACCAGATGTGTCCAGACACCGGAACCGTGACTTGAGCAGCCCAAACACACGCTCTATTACATTATGTGTTTGTGCGTGTGCCTCATTATGGTGTTCCTGTTCAGGTGTGTGTGCGTTTCTGATGGGTGTCATCAGCCACGGCTCCAGTGCATAACCTGCATCCCCCACTAGGTGTCCGTGTGGGATGTCCCCATTGGCAAATGTCTGGTACAGCTGCGTCAAATGCCAGATATGGGAATCATGGTAGCTCCCAGGGCAGCCAGCACACACATTCATTATTATGCCCTGGGCATCACACACGACCTGGCAGTTGATGGAGGGAAGCCCTTGCGGTTAATGTAGGCCCTACCCCACTCACCGGCTGGTGCTTTGATGCGTATAAAGTGCAGTCTATTGCACCCACTACCTCAGGGTATTCCGCTATTTGCTGGAAGAGACGCATATTGCTGGCCAATACCTCATGGGCATTGGGGAAATATACATGATCACCGACATGTGCTGACATGGCATCCAGGAACTGGTGCAGTACCCTGGAGGCTGATGCCTGTAATATCCCCATCATATCACCAGTTGGTCTCTGGAAGGTACCTGTTGCTAGTATTCTTAGGCCAACACATACCTTGGTTTCCACTGGGATGGGTTCCCCTCTGTTGGTTCTGTGTGTGAGGCGTGGCCTGCACAGCTCGACAATTTGCTGCAGGAGGTCTCTGTCCACTCTATAGCGCTCTACTATCTCTAGCTCATGTAACCCATGGTAGGTGACCCTGGGCCTGTACACTCTTCTCCGTCTCCTCACTGTGGGTAGTCTGGCACCATCTGCATTGTCACCACCCTCAGCAAGTCGCCTATGTCTCCTTATGACAGGTATGACAGCCCCTAGCATTTCTGCTCTGAGTTCAGCTTTTTCAGTTTTCACTTCTAATAGCTTACTCCTGTCTTGCAGTGTCTCTTGAGAGAAACATCTTGCTCTGCTGTTTGCTGAGCTTTAAGTGCTTGGCTGAGCTACTATTCTGCCTGTGTAATTGTCTGCTTCTAATTGTTTTCACCTGCTAGCTCCAGCAGTATTCTCTGCTAGCTTCCTACTAATTCTGTTGCTTCCTTTTTCCTTTCTGTTTCCTCAGGGGGGGCAACGCGCATACCAGCAGAAACACACTCACAGTGGCGTAGACGCGTGCACACATGCTTACACGGTTAAGAATCTGCTTATTCGGGTTAAAACATGCGCACACTAGCGCAAACAGTCTTACATGTCTGCCAACAGGCTCCCACATGCTCAGTCTGCCTTACACGCACGCACACTGCGTTACTTGCACTTCATGGCGTGCACACGTGCGCATGCACGCCCAGCAAGAAAATTTGGTGTAAGCAACAGTGTACACCTTCCATTTCCTGACTTTCCCATGCTTATCTTGTGGCACTCCTCTTTCCATGATATGTGTCTGACATCTGTCATATAACACTGACCTTCAATGAACTGCATTTCTTTCTGCCATTCCCCCCTGTGATGTCACCTATCTCCTACTGTATTCCTCCCCCTTATGTATCTCTTACACTACTCAGAATGTGCTCATTTGCTATGTGACAGTGAAATACAGTATCCTAACACTCATTTACATCAGATTGCCTACTAATGCTTAGTTACATCTCTTAGACTCAGCTTCCCCCCTTACCAACCACTAAACGGTGGCCATGTTGTTTTTGGTCTGCTGGTCCCTGTATTGTAAATCCATGTATTGCATAAAACCCACATGTGTGGGTTTATAACCTTCATTTTTATGTTTTATACAGCGCAACCCGTTTGCGCGGGGCTGCGCTGCATTTAAACATCGGCGATCGCCAAAAAAAAAATTATTTTTCATATTTGCATCGGGGTACCTTGCCAATGGCCACATATTTGGCCATTGGCATGCTGCCTGACACATATGCACCCACTATTTGGCGCTGACATGGCTCCATTGTGATTTTTGCAGAAACGTACTCAGTTCTCAACTGAGTACATTTCTGCAGCTA
Source organism: Protopterus annectens (assembly GCF_019279795.1). Taxonomy (NCBI): domain Eukaryota; kingdom Metazoa; phylum Chordata; order Ceratodontiformes; family Protopteridae; genus Protopterus; species Protopterus annectens. The sequence continues at coordinate 436,872,088 of NC_056729.1, read as the reverse complement.
AAACAGCTCTTACACAGGCTGCTTTCTGCTTCGTGGATCGCTACTCTACCTCATTTGCATGCCTTTTGGCTGCAAGTGAGCTATTTAGCATATCCACGCCCAGTCCGTGTAAGAGACGTTTTAGCTGGTCTCTTACACGGAGTTTCGGGCTGTTCCTGGATCGCAAGGTTTGCATGGAGTCTTACACGTCTCTTACACTCCGTGCAAGCCTTCGTGAATCCTGCCCCATGCCTGTGCATATACAGTGAAAGTGTACACATCCCTGTTAAAATGCCAGGTGTTTGTGATATAAACAAAATATACTGCGTAGACTGATCCATTGAGTTTGTCAGCTGAATAGATTTCTTTATGTTTAGTAGGTTGTATTTGATGTCGATACTGTAGTCTATGTCAAAAGTTGTTTTTTTTGTTTTTTTTTACAGTTTCAGATGTTTTATATTTTTATTTATTACCATGGATATGTGCATGCATTTTTTGTCAACGTGGGGTTTGCTTTTCTTATCAGAAATTTTGCATTTCAGATCTGGATGTCTTTTTTTAATTCCTTTATTTGTTTTAGCTGGCACTTTTCAAATTTATATAGTTAATTAGGATCACTTTCAGACCTTTGTGGTTTGTAAAAAGTGACATTCTCCTTTATCCCATCTTTAAAAGTAAATATAAGTAAGGGAGTGTTTAAACCTGTAATGAATGTTTCATTTTGGTGCATGTACATGCCAAGCATTATTACTGAAGAGACATTTGGGGACATATTTCATTCTGGTGCTTGTGTATACTTCGCCATTTTATTGTAGGGGTCCGTTGGGTGAATGTTTCATTTTGGTGCATGTTCTTGCCAGGAAGTGTCACTGAAAGGTTGTTTGGGGAACTATTTCATTCTGGTGCTCGTGCACACTTCAACATTTTATTGTAGTGGTCCCTTGGGTGAATGTTTCATTTTCGTGCATGTTCTTACCAGCAAGTGTTACTGAAGGATTGTTTTTTTTCCAGTGTGGTTAAAGCTGAGCTCATTTGGAGAGCATAGTCTTAATTATTTTATATATTTTACATAAATATGATCACCTAGTCTCATATGTAGCTAAGGAATGCCTTATGGTTATCCTTAGATAGGGATGCTAATTTTGATTCATAGTTTGCTTTAGAGGACTTTACAGGATGTCTTATTTGCTTGCTCAAGCTGAGGAGGATGTGCTTCCAATTCTGAGAATATTCCTTCATGTTCTTAGGCAGAAATGTCTTCCTCTTATTGTATAACCTGTTTATGGCAGATGTCCACCATACAGGCTGTTTTGTTTAGAGGATGTTGCTTTGGTCCTATCAACCTAGGCAGTGCAATTGCATAGGTTTTTATTCAGAGCATTGGTGTATATCCCATTATAGGTGTCCTTGCCGTCAGCGGGGATGGGTGTTTTGAAGCTATTAATGCTGTAGTTGGCCTTGGAGGAGTTCTTTAGTTTAATTTCTCCTGGTTGGGGTGGGGGGGTTGATGTAATCGGTACTTTGAATGAAACTGTTTTATGATCAGACTTCACCAGGGGGGCCACACTTGTGGTAGTAAATGGATCTCCCATGTTACTGAGTACCAGATTGAGAATGTTTGGACCCTTTGTGGGGATTCCAAGGCACTGGAGTTAATGAACTCTAAGAATCTTTGGCCGAGCATGTTAGTACACATACAGGTTACCCACTCCATGGATGGGTAGTTAAAGTCACCCATAATCAAAGTGTTTGGTTGTAATTTGAATGACTCAAGTAGATCCAAGTAGGCAGTGTGGATATCATGGTTCATTTGTGTTGAGATTGATGAAGAAATCAAGATTTGGTGAATACTGATTTGTAATTATAGCTGAAATAGTAGAGAAGATTAAAAAGTGGTTGTTGATTTGTAGCATAAATCACTTTTCCAAATCCAGACCATAATGACACATTTAATAGTCTGATATTTAGGGTTGAACTAATGTCCAGATTTACTTGTTACAATGTGAGGGCCAGCTCTCATGATAAAACAATAGCAGAGGTTCACAAATCATATATGATGTTTCAGGTGAGATAAGTCGGGGCAGATTGGCAAGGAGGGGAAAGATACACTGAGCAAGAGTCTTCATCGTTACTATTCAATTCATTAGGCACTTACAACATTCTGTAATTATTGTTTACAACTTATTAATTTGTGAATGCCCATGGCAGAAGATGGTTCATATGTTCTGGTATTGTTTTATTCCATCCAAATATAACACTGGTTGTATAGAATATGCTGTTGTGAACTGTGGCAGCTATGTTTTTTATACTATAATTATTTTAATCTAATCATTTTATCCACACTATAAAAGCAGCTTGCCTTACCTTTAGGCTGAGGAAAATCTGTTTGATTTTTATGGGGGGGGGGGGGGTCCTGTTTACTGGGCTGCTTTTTCATACCTTACAAAGTATGTAGAGCTGGGGGGAAGGGCTCAATATCTAAATGTTATACTATTTTACTGAATTAGGTATTCTCTTTACTGATGATAATGAGTCTGTTACCTAACTTCTGCACAAGGTAATGACATGAATACCTATGCAATGGGCAGCAATTATCACCTGTGTCTGAGCATGTATAATTTTGCACATCATTATCACACTGCAGTTACAATATAGCACTGAGTCATTATCACTTTTCAGCAAAAAAAAATGTATCTGCTTTTACTGTATTTGTGTTTCTTCCTACTTTATTTTGCTTTTGCGTCCTCTTAAAAGTACTCAATTGTATTTATTACTGCTTGGTGTAACTCATTCTAAGCCTTTTAGTTTAAGCACTTGGGCTTCAGACCAGTTGTTTTACATTAAGAAGGTTTGTGGTCTGTACTGTAGTGGCAGAACAGGTAGCTTACATCCTTCTAAGTTGGGAACTGCTAATTGAGGGCTCAGTGTCTGTTATTCTAAAAGTGTATTACTTCTGGTTTAAGCACTTGGGCTTCAGGCCACTTATTTTACATTAACAGGGCCCGTGGTCTGCACTCTTGTGGGAGGAGAGGCTGGACTCTGCCCTTCTGAGCTGGGAATTTCTGGTTAAAGGCTTATAGTGCCTGCATGTTTGAACTGCTTCTTACTGAAATTGGTACACCTTGTTTGCTGTAGCATAGACTAGATCCAGGCCTGCTGAATCTAGCTTTGTTTGTATAACTTGAGCACTAATCTAGGCATTCTTTAAAGTATTCAGTTGTATTTATTACTGCTTGGTAGTAACTTGATTAAAGTGTAGCTATCATTATAAGTCTTTTGGATTAAGCACTTGGGCTTCAGACCAGTTGTTTTACATTAGGAAGGTTTGTGGCCTGCACTGTGGTGGCAGGACAGGTAGCTTACATCCTTCTAAGTTGGGATCTGCTGATTGAGGGCTCAGTGTCTCAGTGTCAGGCCTGCTGAATCTAGCTTTGTTTGTATGCTTGTTTTGTTTGCTTGTTATTTCCCTGAAACGCTAAATTCCACCTAAAACGCGGCTTTTCAGTGCTTCTGTGGATCCCTAGTGATATCTGCATTGCTGACTGTACTTATTTCCTTGTTTCACTTGAAAGAAAGTTACTGTTTGTCATTTTTGCATTTAAGTTACCTGTAACACATTGCATTTAGGTTACCTGGCACTTGCTCACTAAAGCAATTATATAAGTCAGCACTAAAAAATTAAAAGCATTACACCCTCACAAACTCCCCTTGAGTACATTGTTCCCCTTTGGCCCTTTTTTTCAATTATAAAGGAATTCCCAATACTATTCTAGCATGTCCAAAGGTCAGTTGTCAATCTAATCTCTGGTCCAGCTGGTGAATCTGGGAATCTTGAGGCAATGTTACAACTGCCTCATGTACACAGACAACCCTCTCCTCCTCCCAACAAATTCCAACACATGTGAGAGATGCAACCATATAGCCAAATGATGCTTCACTAGGGACGGCTTGCACCTGTCATCTCTGGGCTTTTGGATATTGGCAAAGGCTCTTGCTACCCCCATAGTGACTTTTTTAGGCAAGGCTCAAAAGACAAACCCACCTCCATAGGTATCACAAGGGATAAGAAACTAAGAGTAATGCTACTCAATGCCAGAATTCTAAACCTCAAGATGCATGCACTTGAAACTCTCCTTAGCATGGAGAACATTGATATCTGTGCAGTAACAGAAACCTGGTTCAAGGCTCCCGAGAGCACCCCAGCACTACCAGGTTATACCTCATACCATGTTTTTCGGCCCCAAAACTTGGACCGAACCACAAAAGGAGGGGGAGTATCAATATTCGTCAAAGATACCCACACCTCCAGGTTGGTGGCACAGGACGAAGCATCAGAGACTATCCATGTGCAACTAACAGTGGGTAAAACTGCCTTCCAGTTTATAGCCTGCTACAGACCACCCGCCCAAACCCAGGAACCCCACTCGGCCTTCCTGAGAACACTGGAAAATATGAAGGTCTCTCCAAACACCATTATATTGGGTGACTTCAACTACCCAAACATAGACTGGGAGCATTACTCTAGCTCCAACACCCTAGCCCAAAGGTTCCTAGAATTTATAAACTCAAATGCTATGGAGAGCATTGTGTTGTTCTTGACCGACCTCCACAATGGCTTGAGGAGAGTTATGCAGGATTGCCAACATGCAGCTTATGAGAAGCATGGAAAACACCCATGACCAAGTAGGACCAGTATACTAAGTAAAACACTATTATGAAATGTGTTGTGTAAAATATATTTCTCTGAGTTTGGCAAATAACTGTAGTAAGGAGCTGGTGAGGATGCTGAGAAAGAACTGTTTTAGGAAAGTGCTACCACTTACAATGTAATTTGTCAGTGACCATCCTGCAATACTTCATTTTTTTAGTCTGCTTTTATCAGGCATGTGTAGAGTTAGATGACAGGAAGGGCTTACTAATACAGAAATTGATCCCTTAGGTACATTGCTGAATGGACATATGTAAAGAGAAAAGGCATAGGTAAGGTAGACTGCTGACACAGAAGGAGGTTGCGAGACTGCAGTGTTATCGGCTGTCTGAGTGGGTAGCCAGCACAGCTACCTACCACTGTCCCATGCCTGTCCTGGGTTCATTAGTGGAGTGGTGGTCCTTACCTTGCTTTTTCTCTTTACATGTACCCATTCAGCAGTATGTTGGCTACACCAAGAATGTGTATATTCACAATCATGTGTCTACATGGTAAAACAACTGCTTCTGAATGCTGTACACATGTACATATATCAGTTTTGTTAGGACTTAGGTTATGGAAATTTATTTTTTCATATTTTGGTAAATAACTTTGCGAGGGAGCATGTCAATGTGCCAAGTAATACCTCATTTTGAAGACAATATTGATAGTTCCAACATGGTAAACAAGTTGCCTGTATGTTGCATACATATGCAGATATCAAAGTTTGTTTCGGACTTGGGTTATGGAAGTTAATTTTTTTTTCATATTTGGTAAATAATTTTGCAAGGGAGCATCTGAATGTGCTAAGTAATATCTCATTTTGAAAACAGTATTGATGGTTCTAACATGGGAAAAGAATGGTGCCTGTATGTTGTACTCATATGCAGATATCAAAGTTTGTTTCGGACTTAGGTTATGGAAATTATGATTTTTTTTCATATTTTGGTAAATAACTTTACAAGGGACCATCTGAATGTACCAAATAATACCTCATTTTGAAGACAGTATTGCTGGTTCCAACATGGTACAAGAATTGTGCCTGTATGTGGCACACATGTGCAGATATCAAAGTTTATTTTGGACATAGGTTATGGAAATTATGACTTTTTTTCATATGTTGGTAAATAACTTTGCAAGGGAGCATCTGAATGTGCTAAGTAATACCTCATTTTGAAAACAGTATTGATAGTTCTAACATGGTAAAAGAATGGTGCCTGTATGTTATACTCATGTGCAGATATCAAAGTTTGTTTCGGAGTTAGGTTATGGAAATTATTAATTTTTGTCATATTTTAGTAGATAATTTTGTAAGGGAGCATCTGAATCTGCCAAGTAATACCTCATTTTGAAGACAGTACTGCTGGTTCCAACATGGTAAAATAATTGTGCCTGTATGTTGGACATGTGCAGATATCAAAGTTTGTTTGTAATTAGGTTATGGAAACTATTATTTTTTTCATATTTTGGTAAATAATTTTGCAACGGAGCATGTCAGTGCACCAGGTAATACCTCATTTCGAAGACAGTGTTACTCCTTACAACATGGTAAAAGAACTGTGTCTGTGCACTGTACACATGCACAGATATCACAGTTTGTTTAGTCTTGTACAATTATGAAAATTATACATTTACAATACTTCTCATTATTATGCCCATATCTTTGCAAGGGAACATGGTGATCACACAAATGATGCATCATTTTGAAGCTGACATTCAGATGCACAACTTCTACACTGATATGTAGGCTCTGTCTGTTACAGGTGATGAGATATTATGCTTTGTTTATTTATCAATTATGAGAAATAATATATTAATCATATTTCTGCGAATATCTCAAGAAAGGAGCATCCCACAGTAATGGTTAAGGTATCATTTTAAAGCTGACATTCATATTAATAAATTCACTTCAAATTGTATGGGTCTGCATGGTACATTGACCAAGCTATTGTGCTTTGCTTTTCCAAAAAGGTAAAAAATATGCACAATATCAGCCTTCCTTGCCAAATATTTAATAATGACTTTGATATGCACTATCAACATTTACACTGTTGGAAAGGTCAGTGTCTGCTGAACAACTTTCACGTTTACATTTTTAGTCTAGCTCTTACAGTTAAAGAGTTATCAACATTTGTTTTCTGTATGGTATTAGAAATGGATTTTCTGAAAATGAGCTCAGGCTGCACTGTTGTTCCTATGGTGGAATTAAGCAGGCAGCTTTTCCTGAGCTGCTCCGGAGTGAATGAGTTAAGAATGGGTGAAGTAAAAGTATATTTCCAGGATGGGGGCAAAATAATGTCATTCTGGGCTTTATGGAATACATTATGTAGTAAAGAAATAGCTGTTTTAGGCATGATTATTTACAATTCAGGTGTGATGCCATCATTGCCTGGTGCTTTGTTCTGTTTAAGTTTGTTAATCTGAGTTTGTATGTCCGGTAAAGATATCTGTTTATCTATGATTTCTGACTGTTGTTTGTTGAGTGTGACATACAGGTTTTTTTAATGTATTGTTTTATCTTATCTAATGGTTGAATGATCTGAGATGTTTGATTTATCATGTGAAAATGATGTCGAAATTCATCAATTATGTCATGTATATTATAAACCTTTTTCTTTTTTCTAGACGAATATATTTCTTTAATATGATTATGTTTGTTGAGTCTTTTTGTTTTAATTGCAAGATTAGTTAAATGTTTCGGGTTTATTGAATAGGCTAGGAATTTAAATTTCTCTAAGGAAATCATAGTCTTATGATGTAATATTGCACTATATTTTTCCTTAGTTTTATTTATTTCATCTCTAATATTCTTAGATGCAGACTTGTCATTAATTTTAAGATGTAATCTATCTAATTTGTCAAGTATTTTTTTAAATTTTCGCCCCAGGACTTCCTTTTGTTATAATACCATTTATTTATTTGTCTGTATAAATAAGCTTTTAATGCATCCCATACATAAATGTCATGAGAGTTGGATGTTAGATTGATTTTTATAAAATTTTGTGTTTCTTCTTCAAAAAATGCTTGAAATTCATTTAATTGAGTTATATATGCAGGTATTCTTCTTATATGAGTCATTGGGGTGTAATTTAAATAAAGCTCAAATATAATTCTATCATGATCTGAAATAGGGTAAGACACAATCTTGGTGTTTTTTTAAATCATTTATTATTTGTGTGGATATGATTACCCTATCTATTCTAGAGTATGATTTGAATATATTAGAATAGAATATAAATTAAGGTGAGCTCAGGTCTTTGTAGTCATGAATATCTTTTAGATTATATGTATCCATGAATTGTATTAGTTGTTTAGCTTGTGAGGATATTTTCCTTTTTCCTAAAGTGCTAGAGTCTTTTTCATTTAAAACACACCCCGGGATTCATGAACCTTGCGCCAGGTGCCCGCATAGCGTCGGCATTATAAAGCCAAATATGGCCACCGAGCGATTCAGGTATGAATCAATCCCACGTGCACTACCGGCGTGTGCCAGACCTGCGCCGCCCCCGGCGTAGGTATGCTAATCACACTGTGTGCGGTATTGCACCATGCAAATGAAGGCAAATAGCGATTCACGAAGTTGGGCAGGCGTAGCGTAAGGGCACGGCAATGTAAACCAAAAAAAAAACGGTTTACATTTAGCCAAACATGACCAAGGAGTAATGGAAGGCTGTCAACGTCAGGTATCATACAGGTGTAATATGCCAATGGCGAAAGGCACCGAGAATGTCTAAAGAAAACATGCCCAAACTGTAAATAATGACATAATTGTTATGTACGCAGAAAACACAGCAGAACCCCCGGATATGTGCACAGAAGGTGCAAAACAATTAAATAATATGAGAATGTCCTAAAGGAGCAGTATAATACACATCAGATGCACAGCCACCACACACCATAGTATGTATGGAAAGCCTCAACCCCAGCGCAAGGGTTGTCAAGGAGTGGCGGCAGTGTTCGCACGTAACCATGTATTAGCAGTCAATGCCATGCAAATGAGGCAGATAATAGTGAATCGCAAAACCGCGCCGTGTAAGGATGGAGCAACGGCGAGCGGTAGTACACCGAGGAGTGGCCTACACGGGATACATGTCAATCGCAGAGGGTGTGCCACTGTAGGAGGAAGCACATTGGAGGCCAGCAAACATGGGCTGTACAATGCACATCACAGCAGCACGATTGGCGTGAGGAAATAGATGCGCTGAGAGTACATAATGCCCGCATAGATGCATGTGCACAAGGATGACTACGTTCCCCAACCCAGTCATGTGACGGCCTCCCCATCAACAACCACGGATATAGGAAGGTAACGCGGAGAATATGAGGAAATGTGGAAGCAGTGTAATTGGAGCCGTAATGAGCAATCAACACCAATCAATCCAGGAAGGGCAAACGGCGGCAGCTGACAACTCTGCATGCAGACTCCTGCAAAATGGGAAAGGGGAGGCATAGGAATGCAAAGATAGTAGGGGATGTAGTAGAAATGCAAAGAGCAAAGAACCGAAATAGCACAGCCAAGTACAGAGGTAGCATAATGGCGGCAGACAAAATGCATCATATGCCATGTGCCTGCAGGATGCACTGCAGGCAATAGTAGGTGCAACGCAGAAACAGTAATGTAAGATGCAAAGCTAAGCCAATGCAGGCAACTGTAATGTAACACTACAGGCAATACCGTTGCAGTTGCAACGGTAAAACACCGAAGATAATCCACAGATACGGCTGCACAGACACACCCAATGACATCACCGGGTATACAGCACAACAGTATAAAGTGTGAATGCACACAACACACAGCGATTTCCCAAACGCCCGTAGGGTGTAAACACATGGGGAACTTTTAATATGTATATGTTGGGTGCCCGTGGCCGTGATGCATAGGTATGTGTCAGAGACAGACGGAGTTGCGGAGGAGGGTGCCGACAACCACCGTAGGCCTCATAGGAGAAGGAGAGTGTTCAGACCAAGGGTGACCTACCAGGGGCTGCAAGACCTGGAGATAGTAGAGCGCTACAGGGTGGACAGGGACACGTTACAGCAAATAGTGGAGCTGTGCCGGCCACGCCTGAGAACAAGAGACAACAGAGGGGAGCCCATCCCAGTGGACACAAAGGTATGTGTGAGCTTGCGAATATTGGCTACAGGTACCTTTCAAAGGCCAACCGGGGATATAATGGGTATCTCACAGGCATCAGCATCCAGGGTACTACACCAGTTCCTGGATGCCTGGAATATAACAGCCATGTTACGACATGCACATGAGTATATAAACTTCCCCAGATCTCAGGAGGAGTTGGCTAGCAATATGCGCCACTTCCACCGTGTGGCACAATACCCGGAGGTACTGGGTGCGATAGACTGTACGCACATAGAAATCAAGTCACCGCCCGGGAGCAGGGTAGACGCTACATAAACCGCAAGGGATACCCCTCCATCAATTGCCAGGTCGTGTGCAATGCGCAGGGCATTATCATGGATGTGTGTGCTGGCAGCCCTGGAAGCTACCACGACTCCCATATCTGGCATGCCTCACAGCTGTATCAGGTATTCGCCAGGGGGGACATCACACAAGGTCACCTTGTGGGGGATGCTGGCTATGCACTGGAGCCGTGGATGATGACACCCATCAGAAACGCACACACACACATGCAAGAATGCCATAATGAGGCACACGCACAAACCAGAATAATCATAGAGCGTGTGTTTGGGATGTTGAAATCACGGTTCCGGTGCTTGGATACATCCGCTGGAGCCTTGCAGTACTTTCCAGGCACATGTGCCCACATATTCATAGTATGTTGTATGCTACACAATATGATTCTGCGGAAACAGCTGCCGCAGGGACATAATGGTCTAGGGCCACCAAGCCCACCACAACTGCCAAGGCAAGCACAGGCACAGGGCATTCAGCGCCATGAACACACTGTGCCAGCCCCAGTAGGTAGACGTAGGCGTACCCAATATGCCTACGCCCTGGCAAAGAGGGAACGCATAGCACATACTTTGACAGCGTAGGCCCCATGGACTGACACCTCCTTACCTGCACACACAGTGAAATGGAAGCCACACAAACATGTCCGCCCGTAATGTGTACCGTATGGGCGGACCTATGTGTGACTCCAACAAAGGCACCACCCAAACACTGCACACCCAATAGCCAGCAGAGCATGGAACGCCAACACCTCAACCGCACGCCGGTCCTACAGCAGATGGCGTAGCCGTATGCTGCTACTGTAGCCGCAAGTCGACTACATATGTACTTATGTGCATACACAGATACAGAAATAGATATCAGTACACACGTAAAAATATATGTACACATACACAGATATAAAGTACAACAGGTTAATATGGAACCCAGGGATGCAAGTTTACAGATAAGTAAGACGCGAAATCCACACATAGTAAATATAGTGAACGACAACCCGATCATCCGGGAGGGTGGGCAGAGCAGGGAACGCCAGCCATGGAAATGTCAACCTGCATCAATACATATCCGCGGGTCGGGATGATCGCCAGGCCACAGTATAGTAACGGGATATGTGCGTGTCATATCCATAGGATATGAGTGCGGAGGTACACACCGCCGCTGGCGATGCGGCCAACGTAGGTACTGTGTGCAACCGTCGGCGAAGCGGCAATCATACCTGTCAAGTGTACGTCATTATGAGGAACGTACCTCATTTGGGGTCTAAAACAGTTCATGTTCCTCGCAGTTCCTCAAAGTTCCACATTGAAATAGTCAGTCACACATTCATTGTTAGGAATGTATTTAAATGAAATCCTGGTAAATAGAAATTAATCATAGTAATTCATGAAAGGTTCTTCTTTGTAAGTAAATCAGCATATTTTAACCATCCTATGACCTTCGTAGCTGAAGTTGTTAGTAAGCCATTGGTATGTGTTCCACAGTTTGTCCATCTGTTCCACATTATGAATGTGTGTGTTCCTCATTTTGGAAATGGAAAGTTGAGAGCTATGGCGGCAATATGTGTATGTGTGAGGTGAGGTTGTCGTGTGTTCCGCTGTGTGTGTGTAATGTGTGTGCCACTGTAAAATGTGTATGTAGGTGACATGTCACAGGCGGAGTGTAATAACATGCGTAGGCATACAGTACAGGAACCATAGGCGTATGTACAGCAGTACCCACAAAGTAGTACTGACATCTCCTCAGTGGCTAGGCGTGTGGCGACGTAAAATGATGCAAAGCAGAAATGTCCCAGAATGTACCACAGGACTATAGCCAACAGGAGATGCAAAGGACGCATGCACAAACCATGACCGTATGTATGGCGGCCATATGGTAGACTCAACACGATAGGTCGGCAACGTTACACAGCAGCAGGCATGTACGACGAAAATACGAATGTGCTATCCCGGCACCGATCGTGGACACTTACGGTCCCGTAAATACCGCTGTGTGTTCCACGACCGTTAAGTAAGCAAGTGCCACACGAATAGGAGGCTACCGGTAGCATACAGGCTGTCCCAAGTACAGGACCACAATCACCGTAACTATCAGTGACAAAATGCCAATGGATAGTAGGCACGGACGAACATCCGCAGATATATAACCGATGTGAAGGAGGAATACGTGCAGGAAGCACACATGCAGGCGATACCGACACCACACGACATCAACAAAACAAACATTCCCAGAACAACAGACAGGTAACCTGCATCTCCCCAAGCAGGGATGGAGCACACACACAAGCATATCTTGTATGTATAAATGCAAGACCCACACCCCGTACCCGTCACCCACATCCGCAGATATACCCCATCGCACATATCAAAGGGATAACAGCCAAAACCGTAGCAGAATCATACAGGCAGTCAATGACAGCGGCATACCCGCAACAAGCCGCGTGGGTAACACTAGGAGCAGCCGATGCATCCTTGCATCCGTTGTGTACAGGAATATAACAGCTATGTTACACATCTGAATGCACAACGCCATCGATAGACGCCGCCATGGACACCCACATGTCGAACAGAATACCATACCCAACACACACAATCCATGGCTAACACCACAGCGTAATGTACCTGACACCACACATAGCGTATGCAGTCACACAAAGATGATACAATACATACCATCCCCACGAAGGTAGTGAAATGACACACACATAGCATTTGCCAAGTCACACGAGGAAAGCATGATACACATACAAAAAAAA